>NC_056741.1:917073626-917373626 GCF_019279795.1 Protopterus annectens
AGGCCTGGGGAGAAAAGCTCCAAAAGTTCCATACTGGAACATTTAGAATCCATACTATCAATTAGAATCTTCAAAAAGTAGCTGAAACAGTACCTCTGCAAAAAGAAATAGTATAAATAGTTTCCTCACATAAATTCCAGATCTTCCCACATCTCTTCTAGCAGGCAGCAGTAATTCCTTCCACACTTACTTTTACAGTAGCACCAGCTAACAACATCAAGTATCCAAGAAGCCAGCTTCAATGAACAGGTTACATACTCACTACTTGTGTGATATCATTGGTGGAAACATTGCCTCTGTTCTATATTTGTTACCTCTTGGTGTACACCCCAGGATCTTGGTATCAATGCCTGTCTACTTTTACTCCGTAACACCTATTTTATACTTAAATTGTATTACCCTTCCTGTCTGTCTTCTTCTCCTTTTTCAATGTGATGATTTCTTTAGCCATTGCTATAACCCATATAGATTACAACACTAACTAAAAGCATGCTACCTATTCTAAATACTTTGAAACATGACTGTAACATTAGATTGTTTATGTTGGAGGATTTCCCTAATTGTAAACATCATGCACAAACTATGGTGTTTATATGCTTTTAATTCTGTGTTTGCTGTGTAGAATTTTCATTGTAAACCCTGGTGTGAGCCTGAAAACAGTCAGTTGGGATCAGTGATCTATCCAGTAAGCAAAAACAAATAAATAGGTAATATACAAGCATAGGTGTGAACTTCAGTAACTCTCTGAGTGGTGATGTTCAGTTCTGTGTACTGATGCTAGCAGCAGTGGTCCACAGTTGGGTACAGCCATTCCTTACATACTATGTGAAGCCCTCACTCAAATATGTGTCTGTGAATGCAGGGCTATACTGGTTTGCTCTGTTTTGTTCTGCTCTGCTGTATACCACCATCACTTTACTCCCAGCATTCCTCTTAATCGCTTATTGCAACAATTCTGGACAAAGCAAAAATATTTTGGGGGGGGGCATGGCCGGCCTTCAGCATAGGCCAACTAGGCGGCCGCCTAGGGCGCCAGTCTAGCAGGGGCACTTTTCCAGTATTTATTTGGTGTAGGTAGACCAAGATGGGGGCACCAGGTAGTGTGGTAGGGGGCACCGTGGAGCCCTTTTGCCTAGGGCACTAGTTGACCTAAGGCCGCTCCTGGGGGTGCAAACTCCCAAACTCAGGGACAGATTTTAAATATTGCTCTTACAAAATTAGAAGGTTAAAATAACATGTTTTATATCTGCATGCATTTACTGAAGTATATGAAATCTGAAACTCAAATATCTGTCATTATTTAGCTTCTTGAATCTTTAAGGATTTGCTAAATATTTTTGTGGAACGGACCAAAAATACGAGACAAATATCTGGACATTATGTGAAAATCTGGAGAGTTGAGATGTATGCTCTCAGAGAGTATTATACACTATACCATTTAACTTTAGAATATTTTCTTTTTTATGTATATTTGTTTTGTTAACAGGTAAGCCCGCTAGGCAGAAGTGCATATTTAAGGGATGACCAAGGAGTCCTGTATGGTTAATTGACTTCATAAAACTTGCACTTTTTGCAAGCAGAATTGAAGTAGTATCCCAGACTGGAAGGTGCAGCTTAACAGGTTATACTTAACCTTTTAGAAAAACGGTCAGACAACTGTTTGTTTTCTCCTTTCCTTTGCCTTCTATGCCATTATATTTCGATGTGCAACCTGCTGTGGTTCATTCTTGGATTATAGTAAGCCCTCTTACCATAATGCCTAAACCTTGGATGCACAGTATGTACTGCTCAATATCTTAGTGAAGCAGCTTCTCAAACTTTTGAAGTGCCCTGTTAAGGTATGAGGACACAACTTACAGTTTGATATGACTAGTTAACTATGATGTATTACCAGTTATTAAAAATGTGCGTGTCTCACTTAAAAATTATATAGTAAAGGGTCATTGTTATTAAAAAATGTGCACGCTGATTGGACAGCCCAACCAGCCTGCCCATTGTAAATCAAGCATATACCAATAGAAAAAAGTGCATCTGCTGAATTACCATTGAGCAGCCAGACTTTTCTATTGACAAATGCTTACAGGACAGCAAAATATGAAAAAAATCAGGAATGTTCTAAAAAATAAATAATCAAAAATGTACATGATTTTCCTTGTAGTTAGGATGTCCCTCAGAGATTTTCTCTTCTCTGTTGTTTTCCCTGTACTACACTGATGTACTGTGCAAGCATGGGAACATAAGTCCCATATGCATGCACAGTACATCAGAAAATGTAGAAGGACATGGAGGAACACTACAGCACTGTTATACAAAGACATTATTTAAGAGAAATAAGCAATGTGTTTCTTAAATAATGTCATTGCATAATAGATAATGTTGGATTTCCCCATGGTTGGCTTTGTTGATCACTCGAGCTTCGACCTCATGATCAAACCACACCAACCATGGGTAAATCCAGCATTACTGACACCCAGTAGTTAATTATTATAGAGCTTATGACACAGAATAAATTATTTGTTTTCATTACATTAGTAGAACTGTGATAATACAGTGGATGCTTTCCATGACAATTTTTCCATTAACAGCATCATAAAAGCAAGATAAATAGAAATAATCAGAAAGGAAGATTTGGTAACATATACAGTCAAATAACTAAAGCTTAAAGCCATAACTGCAGAGGCAAATCAAACCCTAAATGCTAATTTGTCTATTCCTGAATTATATAAAATTCTATAAAATCATGTACATCTGACTTGTTTATTGGAATTTTTAGCGGGACTTATCTTGTTACCACTAACACCCACACACACACACACACACACACACACACACACACACACACACACACACACACTCACACATGCACGCACGCACGCACACACACACACACACACACACACACACACACACATACACGCACACACACTTCTAACATAATAATGAATAAAAAGAATGAGTGTTTCAATGTTTCTGAATGTTATTCTGACATATAATAGATGAAGGACGGCCCTGCCCGTTATGAAAATTGTTTGTAGGTACAAAAATACAAGCACATTAATGAAGGATACAGTGGATATAAAAAGTTTACACATCCCTGTTAAAATTTACAGGTTTTTGTGATATAAAAAAATGAGACCACAATAAATCATTTCAAAACTTTTCCCACCTTTAAGGTGACTTATAATCTGTACAATTCAAATGAAAAACAAACAAATCTGTTAGGGGAAAAAATATAAAAAAATAAAAAACGTACAATAAGCTGGTTGCATAATTGCACACTTTGCAATTGCCTTAAAGTGTGTGTTCTTCATTGCTGGGTTGTTTGGGTTTGAATCAAACTGTAATTACTTCTAGCTAGTTGTTAGATTTGTTTCTGATACCTTTTAACTTGTGGCTAACTAAAGTGTGTTTTTATATTATGAAGACTGGGTTGCAGTTCTAGTTGGAGTAGAAAAGTATCCTGGTCTGTCTGAGTAGGTCTTAAAGTAAGAATTACTTGATGTAGCTCGTTGGTACCTTTTTTCTTTTGGCCAACCAAAGTATGTTTTTACATTAAGAAGACTGGGACTGCAATTCTAGTGGGGGTAGAAAGGTAGCCTAGTCTGCCCTAGATTGGAAACATTCAGTGAGGCTTAAAGTGAGATTGTTTCATCAGCCAAAGGGCTTTTTACAGACTTAGTTGTTAATCTGTACTTAATAGCAATGTTTGCTGTATTTTCCAAGATCATCTATCTTGTGGCATAAAGTTTTTACCTGGTCTCTCTCAGTTTGGAAGCATTTCGGGGAGCTCAAAGTGTAGTCATTTATTAGCCAGAAGGCAGGCACAGGAGTTCGTTTTCAGCTTTTTCTGTCTGCTATAAATTAAGCACTTTTTCGCTGAGCTGTTCACCACACAGTGGCAGTTAACAGTACCCTCTACAGCAGCAAACCTATAAAGCAAGTATTAGGACTTTAACCTGTAAAATAGAAAGGCTTTATGCTGAGCTAAGCTTATGGCAGTTAGTTAGCGCATCAAGCAGCACTTATATTACATCCTAGCACAGTCTGACATCCAGTCTTATCCCTAGACACCACTCAGGTGATCCCTGTAAAACCAAGGCACTAAACCATAATAGCCCAGCCCTAATACAGATCCTGACAACATGGATTTGCAATTTCCTAATGCCTCTGTCTCGGGCTTCATAGATATGGGCATCCTGAGACAATGTAGCAATTGTCTTATGTACTCAGACAAACCTTTAATCCTTAAAGAAGCTAACACAGTATGCAAGAGATGTACATGCATAACTTCCTTGGGGACAAAAATCTCGCTTACAACCAAGGCTTTCAAGAAGACACACACACACACACACACACACACACACACACACACACACACACACACACACACACACACACACACACACACACATATTACATCCTTCACATATATCACTCACCACACACATCGACCTTCTTATGCTGAAGCAAACCTCTCCATAACTCAGAGGCCTCTTAAGCCATCAAATGGCAAAACCCACCCTCAGCAACCACTAAAGCACATACTAAAAGCAACATCTAACAACACACATAAGCCTACACCCAATGATCCCCCATGAGCAAAGCTCATAAGGCAAACAAACATTTTACCTAGTACTCTTGTCGTAGGGGAGTCTATTGCATGACAAACACATGCACTTGTCACCAGTTGTTGTCTATCTCTAGCAGGGTCTGCAATATTTATTTATTTATTTATTGACTGAGAAAGTCCACTGGGTCAGAATAACCCATTTTCACTGGAGGTCAAGGGAGAAAAGATCCAGTAACAAATTAAAAATTGCTACAGCAAACAACAAAACAAAAATTATTATATAACAGGATAAGGTTTACAGTAATAAGAAACCATACAAATATAAATATCATTTCTTAGTGATAGAAATATGCAGACTACAATGTCATTATGCAGTGAAAATAAATGACAGTAGAACTTGCACAGTATATAAATGGATAACTTGTTGAGGACTTTCAATATAAACAATCATGACACACAGTATATTCTGTACAATATTAAGGAGATTATACTTTTGCCTTGTGGAGGTTTCTTAAGGATTAAATATCATGCATGCACTTAAGTCACTACACCAGAGGTACTAATATGATTCTCTCATAGTCCATGTGGGCGTAAATGAGCTGAGATGTACGTCACTGAACTATCACAGACAGGTATGTGTCTTGCATTGAGCAGCATTCTACCTTCATTAAGATTGATGCTACTGTATCAACAGAAAATTATTGATTTTAATAACTGGCTTAGTTTCTGGTGTCACTGCAGACGAATCCAATATCTATCAGCATGGGATAATATGGTAAACATACCACGTTTCTTTGCCAAGGATTGTCTACACCTGTCTACCCTGGCTTTCAGATATCAGATAAAAATTTATCCACCCCCATGTAGAGTTTTTTCGACAATTTTAAAATACCAAAACTAC
This sequence comes from Protopterus annectens, assembly GCF_019279795.1. Lineage (NCBI taxonomy): Eukaryota > Metazoa > Chordata > Ceratodontiformes > Protopteridae > Protopterus > Protopterus annectens. The sequence continues at coordinate 917,079,098 of NC_056741.1, forward strand.
CAACATAACACAAGGAGAATCCGACTATGAATACCCTGTCCTACACAGATCACCTTAACTCATTTCCTCCCGTACTGCTATTTTGAATATGTACCTTTAACTCCTAGTGGGTGTGGCTTGAGCTTTAAAAAAATAAAGTTATCACCTTGTAGTTGTAACAAAAACTCATTGACAGAGGTCAAATACCAATACAAGTGTGTTGGCCATCATGTATGCTTTAAGATATAGTATTTTGATACCTTGTACATAGCATTGTTTTGGAATTATTAATGCAAACATGAACAAGCAATATTTGACCCCTAGAGGCACAGTAGGAGGTGACTGCAGAAATGTCTGGAGGAGCACTCAGCTGTAATGAGTTAAGGCCCTATCTCTGTACTCAGTTTCCTACAGGTTACAGACAGGCAAACTATGCCTGGTGTATACAGAGCATACTCAGATCCAGCTCTAATGGATCTCTTGCACATCCAAAAAACAAACAATAACAGAAACACTCGATCCAAGGACATGAACTTTGCCTGCAACATAAATGGAACATGCTGGAGAGACTGATATGTGTGTTAAAGGACCCCCACACTATGAAATAAGCTCTCGAGCTACAAGAAGAAGAATTAGTCCCTGTCACTATTCAAACAAAACCTTGATCATTGGGTGGGAAATTACAAATTCATCCCCAGTCTGGCCCCCATGTTTATGGTGGATGGAGGTCAAAGGTAAGTAAATTAGTCCCCAACTAACATACCCCCCCCCCATAACGCTTAGCTACCTCTTTACCAACATACCCCACCATATAGGTATCCAAGGAACTCTGGGACAAAACTGGGTTGGTTGCTCAGCTAGGTTTTTAAAGACCCTGGCGGTCATTAGCCTAGTGTAAACCTATGAATCTATCATCTCAGGTCTCCCTTGAATAGAGGCCACTAGCCTAGTGTGACTACCCTAGTCAACAAAGCATAAATTAATACATAAATTAAATAAATGTCTATGTCTTTAGTTTATACAACTGATTATTCCTTCTCTTGAAAAAGTAATTATTTTCCCAGTCCCATCCTGCCTTCAATGGTAGTATGACTGAAACTGTAAAATATAATCCCACACATGCAGGAAGTATTTAATTAGGTATGAGATGGCTATGTTTGTTGTTCGATTCACACCTTTTCCTCAAAGTCAAGCAGATTCTACCCATGGGAGAGGGCAACTGTCAGATAGTTAATACTGTTAGCTGTGTAACACTGTAACAGTAGTTATACAGTTTGTCTTGCATAGGGCAAATTCTTCTAATTTATAATGAAGTAAAACAAAGATGCAACAGCTGTGTTTTATAATCTGAACTCCTGGACACAGTGCTGTAATAGACAGCTGGTACTATCATCTCAGAATGTTTTTCTGTTTGCTAGACTAGTATGTAACAGAGTTATAAAGTTATATCCCAGATAATGGGTGTCAGGATGATTGCTGCAGTACAGAACATATTTTCTGTATTGTTTACTGTAATACATTTTATTTCAATCAATCATATATGAATTTTTCTGATCTGATTACTTTATCCAGACACTGTAGTTCAGAGTTATATTTTCCTATGTTCTGTCTGTGTGTATTATATTGTTACACATTAATTAATGAAAACAAAATACTGTAAAGTATTCAAGCAACTGTTATTTTTTTCTTGGTCCATCCCATGCTGAACATGACCTCACCCTCTCAACTTCCAAGATGATCCACTCATTCCTCTTTTACAAGAGAGAAAAAAACAGAGAAACTAGTGGTTTTAAAACGTCATTGATGAGCTCATTCACAATAATTTCCAAAAGTCATGAAACCCAGGTAGTGTTCCAAAGCAACAAGCCTTTATTCGTCAAAGACTAGCGATCCTCAGTAACAAAAACTCAAAAATATTTTAACAATGTTAAACATATCAGCTTTTATATACATAAAAGTAGGTGTGGGGAATATGTGTACTGTTTAATTTTAAACCAGCCTATTCAAGGCAAACAATGTAAACTGGGCCATAAAAGTGCATTTTAGAACCACACGTGCCTACCCTCCATGCACTACTATTGATTAGATCAAACTAAATTCTAGTTAAGGAAAACACGTAGGACTGCATACATATCTGCTGACCTCACAAGACCCAAATGTAGGGAAAGTTAAGATGACTTCCCTGCTTACATTAGCAGAAGCATATCAGTGTCAAGCGGGAATGAAATCAAATCAGAAGTAGATAAAATCAGGCAGCAACTAAGTATGCCAAAAACAAAAGAAAGAATATAAGGTTAAGGATCAGATGAGAAGGCAAGAAATGTGGAAAATGGATAAGTATAGTTGCAAGCACAGAAAACTCTTTGAACAACCTCATGTTGATCAGGATCAAATGTGGGAATGGTTAAGGAGAGGTGAATTTAAATTAGAAGACAAAAGGTTGTTATTGGTGGCCCAGGATAGTTGACTACACACACATTGGTTTACAAAGTCCATTGAAAATGTGGGAGAAACAAACAAATGTTGGTTTTGTAAAACAGAACTGGAAATGGTCGCACATCTTGTTGCTGGTTGTGATATTCTAATACCAGAAGGAATGTATACTAAAAGGCATAATAATGTGGCAAGACTGTTGCATTGGGGATTGCGCAAAAAATATAATATTGAAGTAGCTGAAAAACACTGGAAACATGAGCCACAAAGCAGTATAGAAAATGATGAGGTCTGTATCACATGAGATCACCCATTACCAACAGTTCAAATGTGAGAAAACCAGATACAGTAGTCCATGAAAAGAAGACAAAAGTAGCATTGATCACTGACAGCGCTACATCCAGTGATTATAGTGTCATAAAATACCAGGATTTCTGGGCAGAAACAAGGGCAATGTGGAAGAAGGATACCCAGAAAGTTCCAATACTGGTAGGAGCAACGGCACTTATAAAAAATAATTTACAATTGTACTTAGATATGTTACTGATGCATGTAACTCCATATAAATTGCAGAAGGAGTCATTAGTGTCACATTGTGGCTGCTGTGAAGAGCACTTCTGGCTGATATCAAAGATTGAAACAATACTAATTTCATGAACTTTAATCGTACTTTGACTTAGGAATGTGGTCCATTCCCGTTATTGTATTAGAAACCCAAATGATTTGGAGAAATTAAAAAGAGCAGCTCCATACTGCAGGAATGACTTCTGCTGGCTGTCAGTCATGAAGCAGGTTGGTCTGCCATTCTAACTCCATGAGTTGAAAGCCAGCACTGGCTATTCCCACCCCTGGTTATCTCTTCTAATGATGAGACTGTTAATAGATCATAGCTTGCCAATGTCACAGTTGGGCTTTATCACTCAGTGCCACAGAGACAGCTGTGCTAGAGTTTATTTTTAATTATTTTTATCTGTATATCTTTTTCTAGTTTCAGTATTTACTATGATATGGTTGCTTCCCCATTTCAGATGTGAGTCATAATTGTATAACATAATTGGTTACAAACGGGCAATATTTTCTTCTTCAACTTTTAACATTATAGATTTCAAAATATGTAAGCTGTCATGTTGACTAAACAGTAAGCAGCAAGGCCATTCATAGGTTCATAGGTGTGTACTAGGATAATGGCCCTGGAGCCTTTACAAGCCTAGCCCATAGGCTTACCCTGGCATTGTGCCACCTGACCTTAGTTCCCAGTGCCTCAAGTAGAGCCACTGGCATGATCCCCGGGGTGAATTTTCTATTTCCCATCCACTCATCAAGATTTCTCTAGAAGAGGCCCAGTGAGGTGCTCTGCTTGACATGTATGGGAAGTCTGTTCCATAGCATGGGCAGTGTCTGGGTAATGAACCTGTCACTCCAGCATATTCTGTTGATTGTGGTAATGAGGTTGAGTTCTCTGGAGCATGTGGTGAGGAGGGATTGGGATTTCTTTAGATATAGCATTTGTAACAGAGCTGGGTCAGACATGGCTTTGTAAATCAAGAAGAGATCACCTTTAAGTAGGCGATATGAGACAGAGAATAGTTGGAGTTTTTTGAGTCTGTCCATATAGGACAAGTGTTTAAGGCCTAGGATCCTCTTTGTGAGGTACTTTTGTGGCCTCTCCAGTTGTTGCAGGTGTCTAGTGAGATACATGCCAAATGGGGCACTGTACTCGATGACTGGCCTAATGAGGGAAGAGTAGAGGGAGACAATGACCTCTCTCTTCCTGGATGCAAAACCCTTAGTAATGAGATGTGCCACATAGAAGGACTTTCTGACCACAGTGACAATGTGGTGGTCAAAAGAGAGGTTGCTGTCAACCTGTATTCCCAGATCTCTTATAGCACCTTCTGTGTTCAGTGGACTGTCATTGATGTGGTAATTCATGGGAACTGGGTTTTTCCCAAAGGGGATGATGACACATTTTGTGGCATTGAGCTTAAGGCCATGGTTCTGACACAAGTCGTTGGTCTCAGTGATGCCTTTCTGTAGGATGTCAACATCACTTGGGGAGTTAATAATAGCTCCTAACTTGTAATTGTCTGTGAACTTTGTCAGCCAGAGTCCCTTCTTGTTGGCCTGGACTTCAGAGAAGTAGATACCAAACAGGAGAGGACCCAGGACCAACCCCTGTGGGACTCCACTCGTGACTGGTCAGCAGTCTGACTTGGAGTAAGCTATTTTCACATTGTGGGTTCTATCTGTGAGCCAGTTTTTAACCCACCTAGTGATAAAGGGGTTGATACCTAGCATAGTGAGTTTTTCTATGATTTCTGAGTGGGGAATGGTATCAATGGCCTTGGCCAGATCAATGTAGGCTGTATGAATCACCTTCCCTTCATCCACAGCTCTGGTGACTGACTCAAAGAAGTTGACCAAGTTGAGCTGGCATGATCTACCCTTCACAAAACCAAACTGTGTAGGATCCAGAGTTTGGAGATTCCTTATATCCTTGTTTATTAGGTCCATGATAATGCGTTCCATAGCTTTGCATATCAGACTCATCAGGCTAATGGGGCGATAGTTCCCAGAGTCTGTAGTCACTCCTCCTTTGTGGAGAGGGATGACGGTAGCAGTGCACCATTTGGTAGGGACAAAGCCTGAGGTGAGGCTGTGATTGAACAGGGCATACAGGTGAACTGCCGGTTCACTCTGTAGTTCATGTAGAACACAGCCAGGGATATTGTCAGGTCCCATAGAAGCTGTATTCTTGTCCTTGGACAGTGCTGTTTTAACCTGTGCAGCAGTAATACTGGGTACCAAGCCATCTACTGGTATTGTGATTGGTCCTTTGGGGGGGGGGTAAAGTTGGCACTGAATCTTTCGGACAGTATATTGGCAATGTCTGTTGGCTCAGTATAGGAGGTACCATTGTGCAGTAGCTCAGAGCAAATCTGGGTATTGCCGTGGGGATTCTTTACATAACTATAGAAGGCCTTGTGGTTGTCTTTACTGTCTGCTGCAATTCTGTTTTCATAGCTAGCTTTAGGGGATTTGATGAGGCATCTCAACTTTTTGTTTAGGCTGATAAGGGAGTTTTTCCAGTCTTCCTTTTTTTGGAGGAGAGTGCCTTGGTTCTATTGGGTATGGTGAGTTCCATGCATTTGTGTACGTGTTCGTACAGTGCATTGGTGTATGATTCAGCAGTCATGCAGCTATTCTCCATTTGCATGGGTGCCGTGAAGTTAGCCACCTCTGTTTTTAGGAGCCCAAAGTTAGCTTTGGAGTTTTTAGGATCCCAAAGTTAACTTTGGAGTTTTTAGGAGCCCAAAGTTAACTTTGGAGTTTTTAGGAGCCCAAAGTTAGCTTCAATAGTATGACTTCCATTGAAGAGATGGTAGGTATTCCTTGGCTTCTGCTATATTATACTTTAAGAGAATTAGTTTATTAATTTTTACTTAAAATATTATTAACTTTTATCTTGTCTCTGCAAACTGTAATTTTATTGAGGAAATTATAATTATAGAGTAAACAATTATTAATATTAGCTCATTATGCCCTAGTGACGCCTCCAGGTGTTTCTGCAGTTACATCCTACTGATGCCTCTAGTCGTAAATATTGCTCGCTCTTATTTGTAATAATAATTCCAAAACCAAGCTGCATACAAAGTAAAAAAAATATTTCATGTTAAATCTTATACAATGGCAAACATAGCTGCATTGATATTTGACTTCTGTGTAGTGCAGGTAAAGTGTTATTAATTGCTGTACATATAATATTTATTTATATTGTTATAAATGTCATGTTTGTCTAAATATCCCAACAACTTAGTAGCACAGCAGAACTTCTTAGCCCTCATATGACCGCTCTCATTTGGATGAACAAAGTTTTACTGACATTATGTGAGAAACTTGAGTGGTCACTGAGATATTGTGCACTGTTTACAAAACATTATATATTTAATAACTACTGTGTTTATTGTGATTTATAACATCCACTTTAAGACCTAGAAAATAAAGAATGCTGCCACTATAAAAATAGTTTGTGCTGAAGATTTTGATATTTAAACTTCTTTAGTAACCTCTGTGGTTCCAGAGATATGAACATTTGTTTGTAATGTGAGGACATACTTTAATTTTATCAAAAAGCTTATGCTCCGCTCATTGAAAGTTACAGTGCAAACTTCCAGAGCTCCACTGGAGGGAATGAGTTAAAAACACTGAACAACTATTGCTGTTCATGCATGTGCATTCATTGTAAATTCAACAATAACCACAAAAAGAAGTCTGGTATACCAAATTTTATAAGTAAGACTGCTATGGAAACCTACATGAATTCAATACTGTATACGTTAAGGCACTGCTGCTAACATTTCAGACCTTAAACATTTTAAACATACTGCTTTCATACAAACAATAATTTGTTATGCCTGCATAAGTGGATTTGGAAACATTTACTAAACATTAAAATGAGAATACAGATGTTCAGCAAAACAAAATAACAGTAAATGTATAGAAACAAGTATCAAGTGCCAGCAGCTGCTGCGTTTTACTGTGGGAATATTGTCGTATACGCAGGTGTACACATATGCAGTACTTTGATTAGCTATACGTAGAACGTTGCATCAGTGACAGTAGGAGGAATCATGTTCTCCTATAAAATGATGTTTAGAAAAGCTTAGACATTTCTTCTTTAAATAATTTCATTGCATGATAATAAATCATGTCTGTGTATGGGTAATGCAGCTTTATCCAGTGGTGTCATTGTTTGGTCACTCGGTCTTTAACATCTTGACCATATCACACCAGCTGTGGGTAAACTCTGCACTGAACACACCCAGAGTTGATTTATTCATAAATATACCAAGTTTAACCAATGTATGAGAACTAAGGAATAAATCTGCAAATATTTTCCAGTCTTTTCTCAGCGTGATCAGTGTGTTTGTTGAGCTTAGTGCTGGTCCATACTCCTCTAAAACAGCCATGATTAAATGGACCTAACTTATTTACAGGGCTACTGGAATAAATGCACCTGGGACTAAAACCACAGGTACTCAGTCCAAGCATGTCTATATGGTCTAACTTGAATAAACTCAGTTTAAGTCTGTATAGCCATCCCAGGGGAAACTATACTAAAGATTTTTTCATAAAACTACTTGACCTATGGCATCTGTTCATACCCATAACCCTGTGTGTGTGTGTGTGTGTGTGTGTGTGTGTGTGTGTGTGTGTGTGTGTGTGTGTGTGTGTGTGTGTGTGTAGACCAGATAAATAATGACAAAGGAAACCTCCAGACACAGTACCTGACCTAAATCGGCTTTGTCAAGGCCAGGTCATGCCTATTGAATTAAATGGATTTCTTTGAGAAACTCACTAAGGCCATGGATGAAGGTAAAACAGTACATGCTGCCTATCTCAACCTGACCAAGCCATTTGACACAATTTCCCACTCAGGTATTATACATAGACTCACAAAACTAAGCCTAAATCCCTATTTCACCAGATGGATAGCCAATTGTCTCATGGGCAGGACACATGTGGTTCAAGTGGGTGAATCCAGATCCAGCAAGAGACCATTTACTAGTGGTTTGCCACAGGAAGCAGTGATGGGATCACACTTGTTTAGAATATACTTCTCTGAAATTAAGGCTAACGTGGAAGGCTTTTGGGTGAGAAAGTTTGCTGATGACTGCAAGCTGGGGGCAATCAATGAATCCCACAATGTTAGATATCCTTCAGGAGAGTCTAGATTAGAATAAAGGATTGCTGCCAGAGCCATGGCCTAAAACTAAGTATGAAAAAAATGCATTGTCATACCCTTTGGGAAATCAAATACCCCTGCAAATTACAACAATAGTACACCCCTAAGAGTACTCTCAGAAGTGAGAGATCTAGGTACACAGATAGGCAGTAGCCTGAACTTTGACCAACATGTGTCCACAGTGCTGAGGAAGCCCTTCTATGTGGCACAACGCATAAGTAAAGGTATGGCACTCAAATCCAAGGAAGTTATAGTCCCGCTGTACTCAGCCCAGATTAGACCAGTAATTGAGTACAGTGTGCCATTTGGCATGTACTTGACTAGACACTTACAGCAGCTGGAGCAACCTCTGAGGTTCCTTGCAAAGAAAATACAGGGTGTAAACAACATGTCCTATGTGGATAGATTAAAAGCCCTATGCCTTTACTCTGTCTCCTTCCGACTATTAAGGGGAGATCTATGCCTGACCTACAAGGCATTCACAAATCCAGACATGATGGAGCTGCTACACACCCATAAGTCAAACAGAAGGAGGGTCACCTAATCTAGGGATCTAAACTTAGTCAGTGACTCAAACAAAACATGCTGGAGAGACAAATATGTGTCTCAGAGATTCTCCCTTGTTTGGAACAGGCTTAATTTGGATTAATGGATGGGAAATTGCAAATTTGCACCTGGGGTAGCATCTATGTCCCTTACAGGGATAGGAGCAATGTGTAAGATGCTGAAGGCATAGGCACAAACCCATGCCATCCTCTTGCCCCTAGGGGCCATATATATTGGGTATAATCGGGTTATATTAGCTAGACTTGTAAGCCTGGTATCTCCTATGAATCTGTGAACCTAAAGGAGGTGGTATATCAATATTCATCAATTCATCAATATTCATCACAAGTAAATATACCTCTAGAATGGGTAAACAGTACAATTCCCTTGAATTACTTCAGGTGCAACTGACTGTAGGTAAGACCCCTGTTCAGGTCAATGCCAACTTTAGGACCTCCTACATGAATCAGGACATCCACTCAGCCTACTCGGATCTACTTGAGTCAATCAAGATACAACCAAACACCTTGGTTTTGGGTGACTTTAATTACCTGTCCATAGAATGGGTAAATTATACATGTTCTAACTCACTTGCCCAAAGGTTCCTGGACTTTGTTAACTCCAGTGCCCTGGATCAGCTGGTTGACACACCCACAAGGGGCTCAAACATCCTGGACCTGTTGCTCACCAACATAGGGGACTACTGCACCATCACCAGTGGGTGGTCGTCCCTGGTGAGATCTGACAACAAATCTTGCTAGAAGTAACTATAACACAAGACACTCCCCTCCCCCTTAGCAACAGCTAGACTAAAAAACTTCTCCAAGGCCAATTGCAACTCTTACATGATGGCATAAATAACTTCGTAGCTCCTCCCCCACTGATGGAAGAGACATCTATGCTGAGTTATACACCAATGCTTTATACAAGCACCTATGGAATTGTATTGTATCTGCCGTACCTGATTGAACCAAAGTAAGATCTTCAAGGAAAAACAAACCTGCCTGGTGGACAGCTGCCATTAATAGGCTATTCAATAGGAGAAAGAAATTGCTGTCTAAGAGTAGGAAGGAATGGTTTCAAAACTGGAAACGCTCCCTCCTCAACTTAACCAAGCAAATACGACTTCTAGTGAAGTCCTCCAAATTAGCTTCTCTAACTAAGGACAACCACAAGGCTTTCTTTAGTTACATCCGTAACCTCAAAGATAAGGCCCAGATTTGCAGTGAACTCATAGTTAATGATACTACATATACAGAACCTAAGAATATAGCAAACCTGCTGGCTGACAGTTTCAGTGAAAACTTCACTCCCCTGTCCCCACCACATATACCCCAAAGCATTCCTTATATCTGTCCCCCACCTAGTATCTCTGAGGAGCAGGTCTTAAATGCCCTCTCGAAGGCTAAAAACACAGCCTATATGGGACCAGACAACATCCTGGGCTGTGTTCTACATGGATTAAAACAGAAATTAGCATCTCCATTGAGCATGCTTTTCAATCACAGCCTAAGAACTGGCTTTGTCCCAGCAGAACGGAAAACAGCTACTGTCATCTCTTTGTTGCACGGACCCCAGGAACTATAGACCCATTAGCCTGACCAGCCTTATCTGCAAGGCCATGGAACAAATAAATCATCATGGACCTTATTAACAAAGATATAGGAAATCTCAAAACACTTGACCCCCACCCAGTTTGGCTTTGTCAAGGGGAGATCATGCCTGTTAAACTTGGTGGACTTGTTTGAGACAGCCACCAAAGCCCTAGACAATGGCAAATCTGTGCATATGGCTTACCTAGACTTAGCCAAGGCCTTTAACACAATCCCCTACTCAGGCATCATTGATAAACTCACCCAGCTGGGTATCAACTCATATATTGTCAAGTGGGTTACAAACTGGCTCACTGATAGAACTCATATGGTCAAAATAGGGACTCCACCTCCTCCAGCAGACCCGTAACCAGTGGTATGCCACAGGGATCGGTTCTAGGACCCCTACTGTTCGGAATCTACTTCTCCAAAGTACAGGCTAAAAGTAAAGGACTGTGGCTGACAAAGTTTGCTGATGACTATAAACTGGGAATGATCATTAAAACCCCTAGCGATGTCAACATCTTGCAAGAAGGTCTTACACAGACTAATGACTGGTACCAAAGTCATGGTCTTAAACTTAATGGAAGAAAATGCATTATCATCCCCTTTGTCAAGGGGGATGTTCTTGCAAACTACCACATCAATAGCAATTCCCTAAGCACACAGTCAGTGGTGAGAGATCTGGACACACTGGTTGATGGTAACCTTAACTTCGATCACCATGTCTCCACAGTGGTAAGAAGGGCATTTTATATTGCTCATCTCATAAGTAAGGGCATTGCCTCCAGAAAAAAGAGGCTATAGCCCCCCTGTACTCTTTCCTCATCAGGCCAATAATAGAGTACATTGCTCCTTTTGGTATGTTCCTTTCCAAACACCTGCTGCAATTGGAGAGACCATAAAGGTTCCTTAGAAAGAAAATTCAGGGTCTTCAATTTTATGCATTTTGCTAGCTTACCTTAGCCACATAACCAAAATTCTACTAGCATACTTGTACCCAGACCTTCTGTTATTGGGTCACTTGCAGTACAATCCTGTACTCTAAATGTCTCTTAAGCATGCAACACATCCTAGAAATATGTTAGTAAGTGGTGAATCCATTCTAAGGCATATAAACACAACAATCAGGCTAGCAAAGGATATGGTAAAAAACACCCCTCTCTGGTGCAATGATTGGGGATTTTAGGTCCATGATGTCACTGCATCACTCTTAGATATAATTTTGACCTTGTAGTTGCCCATGTGAAAGTGAATGATCTTAGGCAGGTTACTCTGGGAGAGATGCAGAGACATTTCTGAGCTATCTGTCGATGTCTTTCAGGAATGTGGGACACTGGCATTGAGGATCATTTTTACCTTCACCAAGAATAAGGCCTAAATTCACGGATAAAATTATTGGCTTCAGTAATTGGATGGTAAATTGATGACAGTCAAGGGGGATCCAGTGTGTGTCAACAGATTCCCCTGTTCTTCGCTAGAATTCACCTGCTGGACATCCCAGCATAGCAACCTGTAATCTGGATAATATGAAAGTAACACTACTGAATTCCAGAAGCCTAAACAACAAACTGTCTGAACTTGATGCCTTCCTTACCATCGAAGCCTTTTTGCAATTTCAGAAACCCATTTCAAGTGCAGTGATATCACCCGCTCTATCTCAGAGTATAATACCTATCATGTGCTTAGATTCACTGGCAGCTGTGGGAGGAGTATCTATATTTATTTGTAACTCCATTGTTTTTCATAATATTTCACATGATAAATGTCTGGAACTGGTTGAAGTTTTAGTTACGCTCAATAAAATGCATTTTCATATTCTGTTATAGAATCCAGTCTATGACCCCTATAGATCAGCAGCAAATAGATGAGAAAGAAGCATGCAGAACAGACCACCAGCAAAAATCCAGGTTTATTTAAGCGCTTTTCATCAGGTTTCAGACTTCATCAGAATAAAATCACATGATCATGATCACCTCACCTAGCCATTGGTCAATGTAATTACATAATTTCCTCTAAAACAGACATTATACAAAGTTAATAAAATTATTAAAACTTGATATTCTTGCAAATAATACAACTGATAAACCTATAAAAAGTACATTGATTTTAATTTTAAAACAGAACTCAAGGAAATTCTGTCATTAAGACCTGGTACTTGTCAGGCATTAGCTTTAATCTGCCATATCAATTCCTTAAATTCTAGCGATTCATCCATTGGTCCTCCTCTTGCTCTAAAGTCAATATGGTCTATGGTCCCAAACTTAAAAGTATGTGTGGGGCACTCAAAAATGTGCGTGTACAAAGCACTGTTTATGTTTTTATTCCTGATGTCATACAGGTGTTGATACACCCTTTGCCTCAGTGCTCTTTTGGTCTTACCAATATAGAAACTGTTGCATAGGTCATACATTGCGACATACACCACCCCCCTTTGAGTAACAGGAGTATCTCTTCCTAGGTTTTACCATACCATAACCAGTGATTTTGATGGCCTCCCCTTGAAACATGGCTGACACTGTTTACACCTCCCACATTTGTAGCAACCACCCAGTGTGGGTGCACAAGAGTTACCCTGGCAATTTTGTTCAGGACATTGCCAATGAGGTGATTAGAAAAAGGGAAATTGGGACTTTTTTTTGCTTACTGTCCAACGAGAATGGCCCCACTGGAGCAACCCAGACTGGGAGACAGGATTATTTCTCAAGAGCTTTCATTCTTCCTTTTAGTGTTGACTTCTATGATATCGGGAATATTATATGTAGATTATGGAACATGTTCACTATTGACAACGATGTTCACTCAGTAGTGGGAAACAAGCCCACTATAGTTTACAAGAGGAAAGTTAGTTTAAAGGGTCTATTAGAAAGAGACTCTTGTACTCGAGGTTGCTTCCTTCTGTTCTGCATTTTAATCCCTCTTGGATAGAATTGTTGAGGCATTTGTTACCATTCTGATGTAAGTGTAATGACACATTTTAAAAATTTAACTCATAAGGTGGAACTACTACTTGAGTAAATGGTATATGGAAACACTCTTGGACATCTTTGGCAATCTGTAAAAGATGCCCACTTCATCATTATAAAAGGTATTTAAAAATGGTAAGTAAAGCCTTTAAACTTACCACTAGTAAATACAAGGCCAACTATGAACTTAATGTATAAACAAATCCAATCATAACAATTCTGTAGTGAGTTTATTTTTAATAGTACCTTACCTCCTTCTCTGACTTCAAAAACATTACTAATATTCTTGCGGATAAATTCTCTTCTGACTTCACCCCACCCACCCTACATTTGTCCCCTCTCTCCTATTCCCTATCACACCTCCTGTTCTGAAATCCCTTTGGACCAAGTCCTTTTATTACTTTCCAAAATGAAAAATACCAAATGTCCTTCCATATCACTGTTGCAGTATTCCTTACGTAAGGGATCTCCTGCCAAGGATAGCCCGACGTCCAGCCAGTATACCAAAGCCTTTAGAGTTTATAGATAATGGATGTCATACATATGCATGCCATGCAAGTTGTAGGGCATAAATATGATGTATGGACATATATACCTCAGAACCTCTTTGTTGCCAGTTTGAATGCCATCACGGAAAGTCAATCTGAACACTCTTCTTCTGTGCTGATTACGGAACCATATTTCAAATAAGTGCCCCATTGAGGTTTCTTCTTATCTTCTTCTGTTTTTGTTGTTCTAAGTTTACATGTCATCCACAAAGGGAAAATGTCAGTGTGGGAGGCAGATTCCCCATAAAGATTACCACAAACAGTGTCTCTTCTGTTTGGGTGCTTCTCAAAACCATACCTAGTGTTCTATCCGCAAAACTTTTGTCCCTAAGACCCTATGGAGTCATCTCTCCTCCTTTTCTATTTACCTAGAGAACCAATGTATAAAGCTTTCAGTGCAAGGTGATGTGGAGGACTCTTCCCATCCCAAGGGTCAGCTGCTTGCCAAAACAGGCCAAAAAACACAGGTCTAATCCAGCTGATGTCCAGCCTCCCCCAGATGTCTCTCTTGAGGCTGGTGAAAACCTAGAGGATTGTCCAGTTGTTACTTTGGATTTTTCTGCCATGACACTTTCATAGGCCAGCATGGATCCAGCTTCTCATGTGTCCTTGGAGGCTTACAAACATCTTCTCCAGATGTTGAGGGGGGAACCTCAGACGTTTATATCTGAGGGACTGAGAGCGTTTTCACAGATTCTAGTTCGGTAGGAGATTTCTACTACACTAATAGAGTGTCAGCAGGAGTCCAAACCTCCTAGGGTTTTTTATGCAGACATCCCTCAAAAGAAAAAACTTTGAGGTATTTTGATTCTGGGGAAGAGTCTTTGGCATACTCTTCTTAGAACCCTTTTCCTTTAGATTATGGGTCTGAGGAAGAGGATTTTTTTATTCCAAATTCTCCTTTAGAAGAACTCTCTTTTGGGGACACTATTTCTCCTATGATGGAATATTTTAAGTGAGATTATATTCAGAAACATTCAGAAGAGGTATTATGAACTCCTCCAGATGGAGTCACCAAAACCCTCTGCTGTTCCTGCAGTCCCGGCTGCCCTCTTAGATACCTCTTCAGCAGCCTCTGTAGCCACTGATTCTCAGCCTCCAACTCTCAAGAAACTTGATAGATTTTACAAAGTGCTTGATAATTGTAAATTTCTGTATAAACGCCCTTCTGTTGATCCTTCTGTAGTGTCCGTCACTTCTAAAAAACCTTTTGCCTTCTACTAAACTAGTTCCTTCAGACAAATACAGTAGAACCATGGAATGTCAAGGCAAAATGGTTTATACTGCTGCCACCTTGGCTTTTAGGGCTATCACTTACCAGACTCATATGACTAGGTATGTTTTAGCCCTTCTTTCTCAAGCTTCTCAGGTAATTTCTGACCTTTCTGATTCTGTAGGGAAGGCCTCATCCCTTTCTTGTTGGGCTCTACCTCTCAAGTGGCTTGGAACGCCATTAAGTGTAGTTAAGATGCGGCTGATGCTTCTTCTAGGGCTGCTGCATTTGGTTCTGTTTTTAGGTGTTACTCTTGGCTTTGTCTTCAGCGTTTACCTAATGACATTAAAGCTAAATTGTTGGATCCTCCTCTTGATAATAAAAACCTTTTTGGCTTTGCTGCTGCTGAACTCTTTAAGTCCCTCCAGGACAAACGTAAGGCCTTACAGGAATTGAAACATATTTTTGTTTCTCCTATCCATAAATTTCAGAGGAATTATTCCTCCAAATCTGCTTTTGTTCATAGACAGCCTTGCCCTCCACCCAAAGGTGAAAAGAGTTTTAGGTGTCTACCTCCAACTAAGTCGAATCAGAGTTCTACTTCTCAGAAAGCTCTTTTTCAGGACAAATCAGGTTCCATCTGAACATTTGCTTCCCCTTTCCCTTGACCAGGTTCCCTTGTTCCTTCATCTTTCCCTGCCCCTTCCCAGTTGGTTAAAGATTACTCAAGACTCATGGGTTTTGTCCATCATCCACTAGGGATATTTCATGGTGTGGAAATCCCTCCTTTCTGGGCATCCCACAACCTCTGCAGGGACAGCTCCATTTCTTTCCAGAAGTGCTTCAGACTTTTCTGGCCCAGGGCACCATTCCAGTTGTGCCAACTGCCCACGAAGGGAAGGGGTATTATTCCAGGATGTTCCTTGTTCCCAGGAAGGAAAGTACCTGAAGACCCATTCTGGTCCTTTCCCAGCTCAACACTTTTCTAAAGATCCCCTGCTTTCAGATGTTGTCCCTTCAAACCTTGTTCTCAGTTCTTCTTCCCCAGGCTTTCCTGGTATCTCTGGACCTCAAAGATGCCTACCTCAATATCTTAATCCATCCCCTTTTCAGGAAAGATTTGTGTTTCCCTGCATTTTCAGTTCTCTGCTTTGCCCTCTCTGCTGTCCTGTGGATATTCACCAAATGCCTTGCTCATGTCATTGCCTTTTGCATGATGAGAGGGGTTCAGATCTTTTCTTATCTAGACAACCTACTTATTCAAGCTTCATCCCCTGAGATTCTGCTTCAGGACCTCCAGTTTACTGTTTTCCCATTATAAAGCCTTGGGTTTCTTGTGGTTCCTTCTCAGGATCATGTTTTTTTCTCATTTGCAGGATCCAGGCCATTCCCCCTGCTGGCTTCCCTGTCTCCACCCAAGACCCTCTATCTGATTGCCTTTTTTCCAGCCCCTTCTTCCTCTTGCTTCAGCCACAGCCAGGGATTTTCTCAAGGTTCTAGATTATATGGCTTTCACCATTCCTATGTTGCCTCTAGCCAGGCTCCATATGAGAAAACTCCAGTGGTGCCTCAAGTCATTGTGGCTTCAACACTGTCATCCACTTGATTTTCTAGTTCCTTTACTTCCCTGCCTGAAACTTGAGCTTCAGTCATGAATTCATCAGCTTTCTCACAACCCACGGATTCCTTTCCAACCTCCAGTCCCATCTCACAAGCTCTTTCTGGATGCCTCAGACAGAGAGTGGGGAGCTTCCTTCGGTTCTCTCAAGGACCAGGGTCTCTAGCCTCCCCATCAGAGGTCAGATCACATTAACATCAAGGAGATGAGAGCTCTCCCTTTAGCTTTTCAGGCTTTTCATTCCCCCAAAATCTTGCTGGTGACTCCATTTTAGCCCAGACTGCATTGGTTCCCCCTTCTTTTTCACTTAGCCAGGGACAATCACAAGTTGCCTCACAGGGTGGATCTTCTGACACAAGACAAGGTATCTCTTATCCATCCTCACTTGTCCACTCTTCAAGTGACGTTGTGGGTGATGCAGTTTTGATCCCTTTTAGTCACCTCTTTTCTGAGGATGTGCTTCGGGTTCTGCAGGAGGCCAGGAAACCCATTACAAAGAAATCATACTTGTCTAAAAGGAAGAGATTTTCTGTCTGGTGCCTCTGTCTTAACCAGGATCCCTTTTCAGTGAGGATCCCTCTGGTTCTCTCTTATTTGTGTGAATTGCTTTATGCTGGGTTAGCATATTCTTCAGTTCATAGGTTCATAGCTAAGTACTAGGTCAACTGCCCTTGCAGCCATTTCAAGCCTAGCCTGTTTCAAAGGTGTGAATCAAATTCTGTACTTTGTGTCTGTTATGTAAAGGCCATAACTATTATACCAGCCCTTGACCTCTAATATAATATTAATTAATTGCAAGGCAAGAACTGTTTATCACATGCTGCTAGTAGAAGTCATAACTACACTGCTTTTAAAAGGTAAGGCAATGGGGGGTAGGAACATGACTACTAGACTGGGAATATAAAACTGGGTAAACACTTTGGGCAAAAATGTTTACTGGACAAAGCAGACTTCAGCCATGTGATCTTAAGCAAATTACTCTGCTCCATATACTTTTATTCATTTAAGAACTAAATTCTGCTGAAGCACATGCTGTTATTGGGAAAAAGATGTTTTAACTTTGCTGAAATTCTCTAGTTAATTGCATTATGAAAGGAATGAAATAAAGGACTCCCACCTTTATCTACTGATTTCAAAGAACACTTGTACTGACCCTTCTAGCCTGTATTTGGAATGCTGTGTGGTTTAAGATAGCATGGCAAAGATCTAGGACCCAAATCTTGTCAAGACACCACAGAAAGCTTAGGTACATGTTGGCCAATTTGCTTAATTAAGCATTTACAAGACACTGCAGTCAGGCTCCTGTACAATATCACTACAAGTCTTTCCAGGAGACCTCTTCCAGCCCAGTAGCATTACAATGGCATCTAGGATTAAACAATGTCCAAGTCCTTTTTTTTGTCAACTGTAGTATCTTCAAAAAAAATTCATAAATAAAGCAGTCAGTGCATTTAAGAAGTGATTAATTTATTTATTTAGCTATATATTTGTATTTTAGAATATCTGATATGGAAAATCACAATGAACTGAAGCTCATTTCCAAGTGTAGCATGGGAACATAGGGTCAGAAGACATGCTCTTGGACAAAATGGAGCTCACCTCAAAGCTATTTCTACTTGTCTGCCCCTGACTCCTCCTCTAGCCTCTAGGTTTTCCGTCAAACAATTAGTTAAAGGGTTCTTCATATCAGGCCTCTGAGGAATCCTATTCTGCCTTCCTGGGACCTCAGTTTTGTTCTTGAAAAAATTGACTCAGGCTTCCTTGCAACATTGTGCTTGAAAGATGTTCTTCTTCTGGCATTTACTTCAGCCAAGAGAGTATCTGAACTTCAGGCTCTTATGGCTGTACCTCCTTGTTTTTAGTTTTTCACAGGGCAAAAAATGTTTACTGGACAAAGCAGACTTCAGCTTCTCAGGTAATTTCTGACCTTTCTGATTCTGTAGGGAAGGCCTCATCCCTTTCTTGTTGGGCTCTACCTCTCAAGTGGCTTGGAACGCCATTAAGTGTAGTTAAGATGCGGCTGATGCTTCTTCTAGGGCTGCTGCATTTGGTTCTGTTTTTAGGTGTTACTCTTGGCTTTGTCTTCAGCGTTTACCTAATGACATTAAAGCTAAATTGTTGGATCCTCCTCTTGATAATAAAAACCTTTTTGGCTTTGCTGCTGCTGAACTCTTTAAGTCCCTCCAGGACAAACGTAAGGCCTTACAGGAATTGAAACATATTTTTGTTTCTCCTATCCATAAATTTCAGAGGAATTATTCCTCCAAATCTGCTTTTGTTCATAGACAGCCTTGCCCTCCACCCAAAGGTGAAAAGAGTTTTAGGTGTCTACCTCCAACTAAGTCGAATCAGAGTTCTACTTCTCAGAAAGCTCTTTTTCAGGACAAACCAGGTTCCATCTGAACATTTGCTTCCCCTTTCCCTTGACCAGGTTCCCTTGTTCCTTCATCTTTCCCTGCCCCTTCCCAGTTGGTTAAAGATTACTCAAGACTCATGGGTTTTGTCCATCATCCACTAGGGATATTTCATGGTGTGGAAATCCCTCCTTTCTGGGCATCCCACAACCTCTGCAGGGACAGCTCCATTTCTTTCCAGAAGTGCTTCAGACTTTTCTGGCCCAGGGCACCATTCCAGTTGTGCCAACTGCCCACGAAGGGAAGGGATATTATTCCAGGATGTTCCTTGTTCCCAGGAAGGAAAGTACCTGAAGACCCATTCTGGTCCTTTCCCAGCTCAACACTTTTCTAAAGATCCCTGCTTTCAGATGTTGTCCCTTCAAACCTTGTTCTCAGTTCTTCTTCCCCAGGCTTTCCTGGTATCTCTGGACCTCAAAGATGCCTACCTCAATATCTTAATCCATCCCCTTTTCAGGAAAGATTTGTGTTTCCCTGCATTTTCAGTTCTCTGCTTTGCCCTCTCTGCTGTCCTGTGGATATTCACCAAATGCCTTGCTCATGTCATTGCCTTTTGCATGATGAGAGGGGTTCAGATCTTTTCTTATCTAGACAACCTACTTATTCAAGCTTCATCCCCTGAGATTCTGCTTCAGGACCTCCAGTTTACTGTTTTCCCATTATAAAGCCTTGGGTTTCTTGTGGTTCCTTCTCAGGATCATGTTTTTTTCTCATTTGCAGGATCCAGGCCATTCCCCCTGCTGGCTTCCCTGTCTCCACCCAAGACCCTCTATCTGATTGCCTTTTTTCCAGCCCCTTCTTCCTCTTGCTTCAGCCACAGCCAGGGATTTTCTCAAGGTTCTAGATTATATGGCTTTCACCATTCCTATGTTGCCTCTAGCCAGGCTCCATATGAGAAAACTCCAGTGGTGCCTCAAGTCATTGTGGCTTCAACACTGTCATCCACTTGATTTTCTAGTTCCTTTACTTCCCTGCCTGAAACTTGAGCTTCAGTCATGAATTCATCAGCTTTCTCACAACCCACGGATTCCTTTCCAACCTCCAGTCCCATCTCACAAGCTCTTTCTGGATGCCTCAGACAGAGAGTGGGGAGCTTCCTTCGGTTCTCTCAAGGACCAGGGTCTCTAGCCTCCCCATCAGAGGTCAGATCACATTAACATCAAGGAGATGAGAGCTCTCCCTTTAGCTTTTCAGGCTTTTCATTCCCCCAAAATCTTGCTGGTGACTCCATTTTAGCCCAGACTGCATTGGTTCCCCCTTCTTTTTCACTTAGCCAGGGACAATCACAAGTTGCCTCACAGGGTGGATCTTCTGACACAAGACAAGGTATCTCTTATCCATCCTCACTTGTCCACTCTTCAAGTGACGTTGTGGGTGATGCAGTTTTGATCCCTTTTAGTCACCTCTTTTCTGAGGATGTGCTTCGGGTTCTGCAGGAGGCCAGGAAACCCATTACAAAGAAATCATACTTGTCTAAAAGGAAGAGATTTTCTGTCTGGTGCCTCTGTCTTAACCAGGATCCCTTTTCAGTGAGGATCCCTCTGGTTCTCTCTTATTTGTGTGAATTGCTTTATGCTGGGTTAGCATATTCTTCAGTTCATAGGTTCATAGCTAAGTACTAGGTCAACTGCCCTTGCAGCCATTTCAAGCCTAGCCTGTTTCCCCAAAGGTGTGAATCAAATTCTGTACTTTGTGTCTGTTATGTAAAGGCCATAACTATTATACCAGCCCTTGACCTCTAATATAATATTAATTAATTGCAAGGCAAGAACTGTTTATCACATGCTGCTAGTAGAAGTCATAACTACACTGCTTTTAAAAGGTAAGGCAATGGGGGGTAGGAACATGACTACTAGACTGGGAATATAAAACTGGGTAAACACTTTGGGCAAAAAATGTTTACTGGACAAAGCAGACTTCAGCCATGTGATCTTAAGCAAATTACTCTGCTCCATATACTTTTATTCATTTAAGAACTAAATTCTGCTGAAGCACATGCTGTTATTGGAAAAAAGATGTTTTAACTTTGCTGAAATTCTCTAGTTAATTGCATTATGAAAGGAATGAAATAAAGGACTCCCACCTTTATCTACTGATTTCAAAGAACACTTGTACTGACCCTTCTAGCCTGTATTTGGAATGCTGTGTGGTTTAAGATAGCATGGCAAAGATCTAGGACCCAAATCTTGTCAAGACACCACAGAAAGCCTAGGTACATGTTGGCCAATTTGCTTAATTAAGCATTTACAAGACACTGCAGTCAGGCTCCTGTACAATATCACTACAAGTCTTTCCAGGAGACCTCTTCCAGCCCAGTAGCATTACAATGGCATCTAGGATTAAACAATGTCCAAGTCCTTTTTTTTGTCAACTGTAGTATCTTCAAAAAAAATTCATAAATAAAACAGTCAGTGCATTTAAGAAGTGATTAATTTATTTATTTAGCTATATATTTGTATTTTAGAATATCTGATATGGAAAATCACAATGAACTGAAGCTCATTTCCAAGTGTAGCATGGGAACATAGGGTCAGAAGACATGCTCTTGGACAAAATGGAGCTCACCTCAAAGCTATTTCTACTTGTCTGCCCCTGACTCCTCCTCTAGCCTCTAGGTTTTCCGTCAAACAATTAGTTAAAGGGTTCTTCATATCAGGCCTCTGAGGAATCCTATTCTGCCTTCCTGGGACCTCAGTTTTGTTCTTGAAAAATTGACTCAGGCTTCCTTGCAACATTGTGCTTGAAAGATGTTCTTCTTCTGGCATTTACTTCAGCCAAGAGAGTATCTGAACTTCAGGCTCTTATGGCTGTACCTCCTTGTTTTTAGTTTTTCACAGGGCAAAAAATGTTTACTGGACAAAGCAGACTTCAGCCATGTGATCTTAAGCAAATTACTCTGCTCCATATACTTTTATTCATTTAAGAACTAAATTCTGCTGAAGCACATGCTCTTATTGGAAACAAGATGTTTTAACTTTTGTACTCTTTCTTAAGTAAGGAATACTGCAACAGTGATATGGAAGGACATAGTACAGTTGTGCAAAATCTTACCATAACAGTAGATGTCCTTCTCTTCACTGTTGCAGTATTCACTCCCTCCCTCCTCCCCCTTTTTGTTCTTCCCTTTTCCTTTTGCCTTAGTGGCCAGGGATTCTTCCGTTTTCCTCCTTCTGGATGCACGTGTTCCTCCTGGTCCCCAAGGACATTCTGCTCCTCCTGGGGCTTTTCAGTTCTGAGGTATGTATGTCATATATCACCTTTATGCCCTATGCCTTGTGCGGGGAGCATATGTGAGATACGATATGTCTAAATTCTAAAGGCTTTGATATACTGGCCGGATGTTGGGCTGTCCTTGGCCGGAGATCTCAAGGAATACTGAAATAGTGAGGATAATGGCATCTACTGTTATGGTAAGATTTTACACACCTGTACTTTCCATGGGTCCTGCCAGTACTACTGGATATCTGCTGAGAAGCACTAAGTCCTGTCTAATAAAACTCTTCCGTTACCTCTTCAGCCTGAGTCTCTCAACTGGTTACATCCATGATGCATGGTTAACAGCTGTGTGGTGCCCTTACATACAATGAAGGTGGCCTTTTACTGACCCTGGGAATTGCAGGACATTTAGTCTCACTAGTATTATTATTATTATTGCAAGGCTGTGGGCCCTATTATAATAGAACTAATAAGCAATGGTATAGGTGACCTTATATTCCTGGATCTGCACCAGTTTGGCTTTGTAAAAGGTGGAGCATGGTTGCCAAACCCAACTACGTTTTTTTTAAAGGTTAGCTGAGGCTGTTGATAAATGGCATGCAGTCCACACTGTCACTGTGCACCTTGCCAAGGCATTTGATACTACCCTTCATGCTGGTATTATTGACAAACTCTCCCAAATCAACACAAACCCACCCATAGTTCACTGGATAGGTAACTGGCTGTCTATCAGAGCCCATAGTGTTAAGCTCAGGGATGTTCACTCTAGACAAAAAAGCATTACTATTGGTACCCATTGGGCTCTTTTCCAGAGCTTCTCTTCTTTGGACATGAAAACTGATATCAGTGAATATGACTAACCAAGTTTGCAAATGACTGCAAACTATGGGCAGTTATCAAATCCCATTTTAGTACTCAGATTCTCCAACAAGGACTAGCTCAAACAAATATTTGGTGTGTCAGGGGCTTACCCCCAATACCAAGAAATGTAGTGTAGTTTTTTTTTGGTAAATCTAAGATTACTTCCACTTATCTTACAGATAATATTCTACTTTAATTTGGCACAGTCATCAGAGACATGGGTACTTTTGTTGACAAAAGACTCTTCTTTGACAACAATGTCTCTGTGGTGGTTAGAAAATCTTTCTCCCATGTACAACATAGCCTCCCTGGTATCTCTTTAAGATCCAGAGATGTTATAGTCTCACTTTATTCATCCCTTATTTGTCCTTTTTTAAATACAGTGTCCCATTTGGCATATACCTTGTTAGGCACTTAAACCATTTTGAGAAACTTCAATACTTCCTTCACAAAAAGATTGCTGGTCTCAGCTACATAAATGAAAAGCCCTGTCCCTTTACTTTGAGTCATATACTTTTTTTATGTAATCTCTGATTTTCCTTCTTGTGCTGTGAATGACCTGTCACTCTTTGAACTCCTTCACCTAAACAGAACTTGTGGTAAAGCAATCATCCACTCCCTAGACATCATCAAATGGGGCAACAGGTACCTAACCCAACATATTCCCCTTTTCATGAAGTAAGCTGCCCTTGCATTTAAAGCAAATACAGAAGATGTAATGGGAAGAAAGCAGTAACTGGGAACAAGCTTTTTTGAAAATGTAATTAGCAACCTTTAAAACCTGTATGGATGTCTGGATTGATGATCACAAATTTTCAACTGGGATATGTGAGAAAAATCTTCTTAATGGGAGATATTGTTAGCCTGCCATCAGTACTAGGTGACACGGCTGAGCTTCTTGGTGGCCTCCTTCACTGCAAGCTTAGTATGAATCTATGAGCCTAGTAACTTAATCCTGTATAACTCATAGGTCATTTCAGTTGAATTACAAAGAAAGAAGTTAATATATTCTACTGTCTGTTTAAATTTTAAAAAGATGGTGCTACTGTTATCATCTTTGGGCATAACCCCAAAATCTGTACTTTCTGGCTGTAAGCAGAGGTTTAAATAGGAGCACATCTAAAGTAGTCTAGATTAGATCACCGTCAGAAGATTGTCCATTGTTTGTCCCCACTATGAAATAGAAGAACACATGTAGTTAATCACTAATTTGACATGTATCTTTCACTAAAGTATCCAGCAAGTCAAAACGAGTCCAAAAACATAAATAAGCCGTCATAGCCTCCCTATGCTTAACTTTATATAACAACGGTAAGGCTGTGATGTATTGATGTAGGTTATATACTACTTTGGTAATACAATCATAAATAAAAATAATCCTTCCTTTCTGTCAGTTCTCCTCCTTAATGAGAATTCAGCAAGCTGTTGTTTTCATGTGTCAGGCCTAGCCAAATGTCACTTAACCCATTTATCCTTAACCGAGTGAACTGGTCTGAGCTGACTAGCCTTATTCTATCTTTCTTGCAGTATCTTTATTACATCAACTCATTTTAAGTTGGAAAATGTGTTCAAATGCTTAATAGAAAAGAAAAGAAACCTTAATAGCAGTTTCTGCTATTATCATGCAGTATACAGATATATTTTCTTTCTAACAATTTTCATTCACTCCAGCATTACATAAATTGCTAATTTCCTTCTTCCCCTGAAACCTCATTCCTCCACTTGAACAGTTCTGCATATACTTTTCCCAGAAATTCCATTTATTTATGTGAAATGTGCTTCTTCCTTTTTCTAAAGATCCCATCTTCAATTCTTTTATCTCACTGATAGTGCTCAAAACTTTCAGTGTTGCTGGTTTAGATTTTTGAGTTCCATCTTTCTAGTAATTGCTTTTTGGCATGCAACAGCATAAAACTTAGTAAGGCTTTGTTACATTTAGTATATTCAGGTACTATATTCCAGTTCAAAATAATTATTTCCGTAGTTACTACCATTTGCTGCCTCATCATTGCTGTAAAAATACTCAGTAGAGTATTTTTAAAATCTACCAGCTCATTACATTCCCAGAAATCATGTCCCCAGTTACCTCTCTCGTCCCACATCACATCTCTAATATTTGATGTCTCCCAGAGGAAACATCTTCTGAATCCTACTTCATATAAAAATACCTATGTAAACACTTTTGTTTAAATCTCCGTCCTTGTTGCATACTTGAGAGGCCTACAGATTTATTTCTATTATAATTTGCCTTTCTATACCTTTTTCATAGTGTTGTCAAACCTCCTCCTCAAAGTGCTTCAGGATGGGTCTTAGTAAAAAAAAAGCTCTTTCCTTTTAAACTGTTGCATACTATTTGTTACATTTGCAGCAAGCAGTTGCTACAGTTTATGCCCACACACAAACTGCTAAAGTGCTTCATTTCTGACTGACAGCAAATGCAAATATCTACATTCATTTCTGAATGCTGATAATGCACTTGCACTGAAGGCTGATGAGCAACTGCAATCATGCCCCCTAACATTTTACACCTGTGACAGGTGCCCACATCACTTCATCCTTGATATACTACTGGCAGGATATTAATTTTATACTCCACTCTGCAAGGTTTTTATCCTGGTGCAAGCCCAAATGCTTCAATTACTCATGTACAACCCAGGTTTGAGTTCAGATCAATTCTGCAGCTATCTACAGGATCCTTCTTCAGTTTTTCATGGGTGTTGTGCACAGCAAAGTTCACTAGAGTCCCTTTTTCAGGTATCAGTCCCTCATCACAAGAGGCAAACATCCTGATTTATTTTGCTTCCAGCAATTCATTTTAACAAGTTTTACCTGAAGCAATAAGTTACCATGTTTATTCTAGTGTATGTGCCTCTACCAGGTTATTTACTATATATTATACAGGATATATCAAATATTACGTACAACATTTCTAACACAATACAAGTGAAGTTTCATTCATTAAACAGCTAGCTTGCTAAAATATATATGTATGTGTTTTGTCTTTACAGCATCTCACTATATATAAATATATACTTCTATACTTAACTTTGTTTAATCATTCTCATGGTTGTTTGAGTAAGTGAAAGACCACTTGAGTTTTGTCTCCATGCTTGTCTCTTCATAACCTGGCAAAGTACTGAATGGATAGCAATGCTGTTAATCATACAAAACTAGATCAACTGTGTATTTCCTGCAGTCCATTTAAGGGTGAATTTATTATACAGAAATATTTTTCCCATGGGTATTAGTCACACTTATTTTGTGCCCCAATTTACGATTGTCAGTACAAAGAAGTGAAATGCATGTGCACATTAACTTACTCACTGAAGTTACTTTTTGTTATATTAAACTGAAAAAAATACATGCATATTAACCACAATATACAGGTAGCTAATTTTGCTTGATGTGTAGTTATTTTTCAAGGTGTAAGCCAATTTACATCTAAAATTTAGCTTGAGTTTATTTTTATGTCTCAAAATTGTTAAAGAGAGAGAAATAGTCGTGTAATATCAGGTCAGACTTAACTGAGAGTATGCCCATTTCTTGATTAGGGCAAAAATGAGCTTACCAGCAAGAGAAATTATTGACTTGTTTAGTTTGAAAGGAGAATAACTTTTTATTGGTTTGTAGTCTGGACAATTAATAGTTTTTCTGGGAGTAGATCCCTGGTTTGTGGGATTAAGAGTAAAAAAAAAAACACTGTCAAATCTTTATTATTTATTAATTTATGTTTTATTGATTTATTATTTCATTTGGGACACTATTATCTTTATAGGTTCATAGATTTATACTAGTCTAACAACCACTGTGGTCTTTACAAGGCTAGCTGTGCAACTCCACCCAGTTTGGCTCTTAGTTCCTTGGATGCCTATATGGTGGGGTATGTTAGTAAGGAGGTACCTAAGGGTTAGGTGGAGGGTATGTTAGTTGGAGATTAATTTACTTACTGCTGACCTCTGTCCATCAGAGACATGGGGGCCAGACTGGGGTGAATTTGCAATTTCCCATCCATTGATGAAGATTTGGTTTGAATAAGGTCAAGGATGAATTCGGATTCACCTAGATGGCAAGCTTATTCCATAACTTGGGGATCCTTTGAGACACATATCGATCTCTCCAGCATGTTCCATTTATGTCGCAGGCAAATATTAAGTCCTTGGATCTATTTTTTCTGGTGCTGTTTGTTTTTCAGATGTGCAAGAGATCAATTCAGAGTTGAATCTGAGGAAGCCTTATATGCCAAAGATAGATCACCTGACAGTAACCTATAGGAGAATGAGGATAGGGATAATGCCTTAAGGTGATCTGTGTAGGACAGAGTATTTATACCCTGAATTCTCCTTGTGAGGAACCTTTGGGTGCATTCAACTGTTGCAAGTGCCAGGTTAGTACATGAAAAGGGAGCATTGTACTCAGTGATGGGTCTGATAAGAGTTGAGTAGAGTGGTACTATAACTTTTCTGGATGTGGATCTCATAGTCCTACTTATGAGATGGGCAACATAGAATGAATTTCTTACTATCTTGGCTATGTGTTGGTTGAAGGCCAAATTATTGTCTACACATGTTCCCAGATCCTTAACTATTGGGTTAACTGTTATGGGTGTTTTATCAATGGAGTAATTAGCTTGGGTGGATGATTTCCCAAAAGGCAATTTAATGCATTTCTCCACATTGAGTTCTAATCCATAGCTTTGGTACCAGACATTTGTTTGTGTTAGACTCCCTTGTAGGATGTTGGTGTCGAGTGGAGAATCTATGATAGCTCCCAGTTTACAGTCATCTGTGAACATGGTGAGCCAGAGGCCTTTGTCATTAGCATTCACTTCTGAGAAATAGATGCCAAACAGGAGAGGACCCAACATGGAGCTTGGGGTTCTCCACTGGTCACCGGTCTCCTGGTGAAGGTGATCTCACTGATCCTGACTTCTTGGATCCTGTGTGTGAGCCAGCCAGAAATCCAGTAAGTTATGTAGGGATTTATGCCTAGTTCTGAGAGTTTGTCAACAGTACGGGGGGGGGGGGGTGTATCAACTGTCTTGGCTAGGTCAAGGCAGGCAGTATGCACAGTTATCCCCTCATCTGTGTCCTTGGTTTTCACTCTCAAAGAAGTCTACCAGGTTGAGTAGGCAAGACCTTCCCTTAGCAAAGCCAAACTGGGATGGATCTGGTGTCTGTAGGTTGCCAGTGTCCTTGCTGATCATTTCCACAATAATTTATTCCATGGCTTTGCATATTAGATTTGTCAGGTTGATGGATCTGTACTCCTTGGGGTCAGTAGATGGCCCTCCCTTATGAAGAGGGATGACCATTGTGGCCCTCCATTTACCTGGCATGTAACCTGTTTTGAAGCTGTAGTTGAAGAGTGCCTCAAGTGGTCCTGCTAGGTCATGTTTTAGGCCCAATGAAACAATGTTTTTGGCCTTAGCGAGTGCCACTAGGACCTGCTCACTGTTGATAGTTTGGAAGGATATGCTACAAGGGATTTCAGAGGGGGAAGTGGGGGTGAAGTTAGAGATAAATTTATCAACCTGTACTACCCTGGTCAGCGAAGGTTGTGTCATTTACCACCAGTTCTGCACACTGTTAAGCATTACCTTTAAGGTTCCTGACATAGCTGAAGAAAGCCTCATGATTGTCCTTAGCCTGGGAGGCTATCATGACCTCATAACTGACCTTGTTGGATTTTATTAGACCTTTTAGTTTCTTGTTTAGTTGAATCAGAGAGTTCTTACCTCTATGAAAGTTGCTCTTTCTGATTTTAGCCATGACTTTTTTCTTTGGTTATAAACCCTATTAATTTTTATTTTATTTTATTTATTTTATTTTACATTTGTTTACCAGGATAGTCCGACTGGACACATGTCCATTTACAGTGGAGGCCCGGGGAGAAAAGCTCCACATTCAGTACAGAAAAACAAATAGTTGAACAATATGATAACAACATGATCATCTATACAGAAGCAAAAAATTAACAATCGATAAAACAAATACTTTTGATACAAAAAACTAAAATCTGACACTATATAAAAAGTACAACTTTCGATACAGAACAAGAAATTGACACTAGATAAGCATTATAACTGACTATAGAGACAGACAGAGACTACTTAGAAATTAATAAGTGTAAGTTTAGCATGAGCCAGTATAACTATTAGAAACTTGAGCAGAAAATAAAATTTCTGATACTGCAGAAAAATTACAGTAGGAATAATTGGATATGAAGCTATCTGGGGTGGTAGAAACAGTGAAGGTTAGGTAATGCATGGACATAGCCAGGAATTCATTAAGTGTAATTAAAGTGAGTTTTTGAACAGCATAATAGTGGAGGCAGAAGATAAAGCAGGAGGACAGTTATTCCAGTATTTAGCTATGTTATGGGAGAATTGTGCTTTACCTGCAGTGTTGTTAGCCTTAGAGATACAAAGGAGTGATTTGTCAGTGGAGCGAAGGGGACAATTTGATTTGTAGGGCATGAGTATGTGACTTAGTGCAGGGGGTCTATCAGGATGTCTCACAATATTGTAGGCAATGATTAGTTGATGGTAATTGAGTAGTTGGGGAAATTTTAGCCATTGTAATTCCTTTAGAGCCTGACTATGATGGGTTCTGAAGGTGCAGTTAGGATTCCACCAGTAGGGTTTGTTTTTGGTGTTAGATCTAGGCTTCCTTCTGCTAGGTACAGCTGCCTCAATGCAGCCATTTACATATTTGTATTAGAAGTGCAGATTTTATTGTCAATGGGATATTGTTACTTCTTTTTTATGTTATATAATTTTCCATATGCACTGCTTAATTTGTATTCATATTTTGAAATAGTTTAGCAACCTCTCAATAAAATCAAGTGATGCTTAATAATTCCTTTTTTCCTTATCTTATTAAGTAAAACAGTGTGCTCTTTCTTATGTCATCTCATCCTGGCCTTTCATTCTCTCTTTCTCCTCTCTCTCTCACTCTCTGACTCATTTCTTCTCTCTAAACTCTCCATCAGTCATTTCGCAATCATTAAAACCAACTGGATATAAAAACAAACTTCAAAAACAAAATAAGATGATGATGATGGTTCCAACAAACACATTTATTGTTAACGCTTTCATCTAGTACAATCAGTAAGCTTCTCAGACATCAACCATTCATTCACACAAGTTTAAATAGCATATGTAACCATGACATCACTTCCTGAGATTCTTAAAGCTGCATTCCACATAAAATTCACTTGTCAATTAAAATGTTATAACTGCATTTAAAATGTAAAATAAAAATTCTCTATTAAGTGTGATTATAAAAAGAAATAAATAAATATTATATATATATATATATATATATATATATATATATATATATACACACACACACATATACACACACATACACACACACACACACACACACACACACACACACACACACACACACACACACAAAACATAGTTGTTATCTATCTAGATGTTGTGAATTGTATGTGGAATGCAGCTTTAAGAATCTCAGGAAGTGATGTCATGGTTACATATAGACAAAAGCTGTAACAATAAACGTGTTTGTTGGAACTATCATCATCTTTTTTTGTTTTTAAAATGCCGCAATCATTGTTGTAAAAGAAATTTCACACTTTTTTATTAGCTTTACATAACCCATTACTCAGGCATTAATATTTAACAACTGGCATATAATACTTAGCCACTGCCAGTGAAAAATGTTAATTTCAAAGGCCACTTTTGCAATGATGGTATTCTAAAACACAATCCAGTGGTACCAAGGAACAACACTATGAAGTGTATTCAATTTTTATTAAATAAATTTGAGCATATTAAATAGGAACCTATCAGAACTAAAAAAAATAAAACTTCTACCATTAAAAAGAAAAGCATAGTGCATTACATGTACTTTCAAAACCAATAACTACAAGCTGCCAATAAACTACTAACTGAATACAATTCAGACTTCATATTACTTCAATTTCAGTATAGGGTTGATTGAAACGGAGTCATTAAGCCCCAGATAGCTGGTAGCATTAAATTTTAATTGCCATCTAAATTCACTTTTATTAAGATGTTCCTCAATAATATAAGCTCTTACGTCATTTAAAACCTGTTCAAGTACTAAAAAATAAAAAAAAACGTTATTCTCAGACACTTGAATATATGTATATAGAGCATTATGTGGTTTTCTTCTTAATATCATGAACATGCTTGCAAATTCTATTTTTATCTTCCTGCAAGTCTTTCCTACATAAAATGCAAGACACACATGACAGCAGACCAAACAGACCACTTGTTTGGAATTGCACGTAAATGCCCCTTTACTTGGAATGTTTTATTACAAACTGTATAGCTGTCATTTCACATTACATATGGACACTGTGGACAGCTTTTGCATTTAAACATGCCCAATTTACTTCTTTGTAGCCATAAAGAACTCGATTTATCATGTTTTAACCAATCCTTTAATGAGTTTCTCACCTAACTTATATAAAATGGAATTGTCATTCCTAAAATACTCCAATTCCTAATTAAACATTTGCCAGTAGCCTTACTATCAACAATAAAAGTGTTAATGAAAACTTTCTTATTGCTGTTACCAAAATTATTCTTTCTTTGTACAAGAACCAACTGTTCATTACTACAGAAGACTTGGATTAGATTTAAAATAGGGGCATACACACATAGGTAATCCGCAGTGGTACAGCGGTAGCATTGTTGCCTCACAGCAAGACGTTCTCCCGTTCGATTCTCGGCTGGAGTGCGGGGAGTGCCTTCTGTGCAGAGGCTGCATGTCCTCCCCGCGGTTGGGTGGGTTTTCGAAAGACATGCGTAAATGGGCGTGCCTTCGTTGAAGGTTGAACGTTGAGCTGGCACCCCGGGGTTCGTCAAAATCTACTGCCAATCATTAGTGGAGCGGAGTTCCACTGTAGCGACCCCTAACCGGGAAAAGCCGAAAGACAACAACAACAACACACATTGGTAATCAAACTATTTTAAGAAGACTTAGTTGTTTTGAACCCTCCATTAAATAATTATGTACTTATGTTCGAAAAGATTTGTGAATTTGAATTTAGGGATATCTTGAGTCAACCTTGTAGTAATAAGTTTTATAACTTATCTGGTAAAGAAATTAGGATTTTAAAAGAAATCTATAACAATGTTAAAATAAGTGTCATGAAACCAGATAAAGGGGAAGGTCTTGTAGTTATCAACCATCGTGACTACGAATGTAAAATGACAACATTATTATCGGGGAATGAGTATTGTGAAGTATCCCGTAATGAAGTATGTGTAGCTTACTGTTGACTGATATGATTTATGAGGGACAAATAAAAAAGAAAGAATTTGAATTTGTGGTAAACAATAAACCAGTCATTGCAGGAATATTTGAAATCCCCCAAATCCATAAATATTTGAAACCCCCTCTTAAGACCGATAGTGGGTGCTTCACAGTCTAAGGTTTATTTTATTGACAAATATATAGACCATTTGCTGAAGGGAAACTTAAATAAGACCATGCACATTTTTAAAGATTCATGGCAGGTTTTTTTACAAATAATTGAGCGTGAATTCATTATAGATGGAATTTTTGTAACTATAGATGTCACAAATTTATATTCTGTGATTCCCCCTGAGTTAGGACTGCAGTAGTTTGAGGCTCAAATTTTCGAACTTTCTGTCTTCGGGCATAAAAAGTTAACATTGTGGTTACTTTAATGGAATCTGTTCTTAAAAACAACTTTATTTTTTTCAACAAGAACTATTTCAAAAAGGAAAAATGAAAAGCCAAAAAATGTCCATAAAAATAACCACTAATAAAAACAAAACTAAACACTTGGCCAAAAAATGGTACTGCTTCCAAATGTGAATGGCTGGACCACAACGGTTGAAGCAAGACACCAAAAAAAGTTTATTCACATTCAGTTAAGCGCTTTCATCCCAAACACCATAGGGGTTTCTTCAGAACTGAATAATCCACACCACAAAAGCCTTTTAATACAACCCAATAACCAATTAAAAAATCATCATGTGACCAATGAACCTTTGTCAGTCAATTTGTAGAAAATTAAAACTATCATACTTAAACAAACAAACAAACACATGGCCTTTACAAATGCTACTAAACACTTGTGTAAAAAGCTATTCATAAATGTTGTACCCTAGTCTTTAAAATGGGGAGAATTGAGATGTTATCATTTAAACCTGGGGGTGTGGTGAAGTTTAATTTTAATTGCCATTGTAATTATTTTCTTTCAATCTTCAACTCCCACCAGACAGCACTAACATTCTTAGGGATGATGTCTAAAATACCAAACTGAAACTTGATAAAACCTGCGCAAACCAGGTGTATGTCTATATAAAACATTGTTGGGATTCCGTTTAACTATTGCGTAGACATGTTTGTAAATCCTTTTCCTGGAAGTATCCCACAGGACTAGTTCAAGACGTCTTACACCATGAGTTAATCACTTTATTTAACAGGCATGGTTGTGAATTATTGGAAGTTTTGATCAGGAACAATGACAGGAAACTGACATTGTTAAATGGCACTAGTAACAAACTGTATAGGAAAATTAAAAGTGATTTTTTTTTTTCTATAAAACAAAATGAATATGAGGCTATTTTTTTCAGGGATAGATAAACAGATGAATGAATTAAAAAATAAGAAACTTAAAAAACTGACAAAATACAGGTGAGACTATGAAGCTGGGCTGTCATATCCAGCTCCCCCCATACAAACTAGTAAGGTTGACAATGGTGTCAATGAGAATGTTAATAACTTGAATGGACATGGTAAGAGAAACAATGAGAACATGGTTGCTGACTGTGACCCAGATTCTAACAATGAAGGGTCTTCTTCAAACGTACCCCCTCTGAGGAGGTCCGAGCGTATACTGAATCGGAGAGGGGGATTTTCAAGACACCTGGGGGGTATGAACAATTCAACCCGGAATGGTTTTCAATACAGGGGGAGGGGAAGGAATTGATAATTCACACTTTCAACTCTTTAAATTTTTCTAACATTAGTGATAAAAGTGACCAGTTTGTTGGAAGTAGTTCCTTGTCAAATGACATAATTGTGGATAGAAATAAAGGATATGAAATCATCAGCAATGATAGGGGTGACTTTAAAACGTATAATTTTAGTGATGTTGAAGTGAATGAAACATGGCAAAACATATTTTCTAAAGGTTTAACTATTGTACCAGCCAAGGGTGTCAAAATTGATGAAGTGCTTGTATATTTGAAGTTGTTTACCAGGAAATTGAATGTTATTTTTTTATTTCCCCTAATGACCAAATATCGGTAAATCCTATGTATCAATGTAATAAACTTAGTACTTTTAATCCACCATTGCAATCAGTGCTACAGCAGTTTGAAAATATTTGAGAGTATGACATTAGGAAACTTTTTTCTCATCCAACTACAAACTATTCTAACATAAGCAATGATGAAAGATTATTGCTTAAGGAAGTTATGGGGACTACATTAGTGAGAGTAATGAAACCAAGTAAAGGTGGGGACCTTGTGGTAATGAATGTGAATGATTAGTTAACAAAATGGTGTCCTATTATACACAGATACTTATGAAGAAATTTCAGTTAATGAAATGAACATAGCCTACAGGCATGTAGATTTGTTTCTGGAAGATTTGTTAATGAATGGGCAAATTGATGTGGGGGAATATAATTTCCTTTGAGTTTCACATCCAAGGATCCCCACCATATTTGGTATTCCTAAAATCCACAAAAGTTTGAGTAACCCTCCATTTCATCCAATAGTAGAGGCCAAGGCATCTAAAACTTACCCTTTAGCTAAATGTGTAGATTTTCATGTGAAGGGGTTGATCAAGAAACATGCCTTTATATTAAAAGACTCATGGGATTTTTTATGTAGAATAACAGATGATCTCTATGATGAGAATATGATATTTGTGACCATTGACATCAAAGATCTGTTTTCAGTTATTCCACGAGTTAGGGTTGGAAGGGTTCTACAGTTTTTTTGTGTCAGTTTACAGATTTGAGCCAGTCTAAGAACCTCACATTAAGGTCTTTAATGGAATGTATTCGGGAAAATAATTTTATTCTTTTTGAACAGCAGTTATTCAGACAAAAAAGTGGAGTGGCAATGGGAGCAGCTTGTGCCCCCATTTTTACCAATATTGTCTTGGCTTACTGGGAAAAGACAGTGGTTTTCCATCGAGATGTTCAGATTGTTGGAGACTTTATGGCAGATTCCTGGATGACATCGTCATTTTTTGGAACAATATTAAGGAGAAATTAGAGGAATTTTTTGAATTTATTAGTAATTCCACGTAATTTTTTGAATTTACTATGAATTTTGATTGTGAAACTATTAATTACTTTGACATGAAGATTATAAAGGATAGGGTAAGGAAGAAATTCATGTCCATGTTGTATAGGAAGCCTACATATTCAAACAGCTTACTACACTTTGATAGTTGGCATCCCCTTCACCAGAAGAAATCCCTGGTGAAAAGGCAATATGTGAGATGGCCCATATGGACAGTAATGACCAGATGTTTGAGCTAGAATGTGATAAGCTTACGGATATGTTTTTGTGTAGAGGGTACCCCAGGGAGTTTGTCCACAATATAGAAAATGAAGTGGTCATCAAAAGAAGAGAAGGAATATTTGTTCCATTGTTAGGAATGATAAATAGGTCCACGGACAACATTAAGGAGATTAATGCCCAGAGTGGGAAGAAACCCACCTTATATAATGAGGCTTTAGTTTTGCCATATAATCTGCATTTTGATCAAATTAGGTCAATTATTTTTTAAGAATTGGAATATATTTGTTATTGCTCAGGAGAAGTTTAAGAAGGTGGGTGAGAAACCAATAGTGGTTTATAAAAAATGCATTTGTTTTAAATCATTTATCCAGAGACCTATTGATCAGGAGAATTTTAAGAAGGTGGGTGAGAAACCAATAATGGTTTATAAAAAAGACATTTGTCTTAAATCACTTATCGAGAGACCTATTTGGAGAAAAGTGAAAGGTGGGATGGTAAGATGTGGACATTGTAGGCAGTGTAAGTACATTTTGGAAGGGACTAGTTTATTCCTGAAACATTATGGGACCATTAAACTCCCACATAAATTCACTGTGACAGTAAGGGGGTTGTGTATATAGCAAAGTGTTAGATATGTGAAGGATTCTATATTGGGAAGACAATAAGAGCCTTCAGGGCAAGGATCTATCAACACCAGTATAACATTAGTAAAGCGGATGAAAAAAAATGCTTTATATAGGCATATTAAAAATAATCCATTGAATTATTTTAAATATACTATCATAGATCATGTGGACCTGGGACCTAGGGGTGGACCTTCAGATGTTTTCTTGGAGTTTAAGGAAATAAAGTGGCAGCTCAAATGTCAAGCCACAGTGTTTCCCGGGTTAATGACATAGTTTCTATCGGTAGTGTCTTGAAGCTTAAAGCCATGTTTATGTTATACACAAATCAGACATTACATTTAATGGGGGATGTATGTTTAGTTATAATGGTATATCTACTTATTGGCTGGTGCAATAAAAACGTTGTTCTTATTTTTCCTTGTTTTCTTAATTTTCCTTGTTTCTTTTTGCAATTGAGGTTTTAACGTTGTGTTTTAAATGTCAGTAATTTAAACAGTCACATGGTTTTAAAGGGGGTGTGGGCATCTATATAATTCAATGAATGTAATGAGGAAGGTATTCTGCAGAAGTCCTAAAAACTGGGGATGAAAGCGCTAAATTTGTTGCAATAAAGTGAGTTCTCTGCTACGGGTGTTTATGTCTTTTTTTGTTTTCCAATCCCCAGCTCCCACCAGCCACCCCTAACACTCTTACGGATGATGTCTAAAATATCAAACTGAAACTTGATAAAACCTGCACAAACCAGGGTATGTTTATATAAAGCATTGTTGGGATTCCCTTTAACTATCATGTAGACATGTTTGTAAATCCTTTTCTTTAATTGCCTCTCTATCATCTCAACATAAAAAAATCCACAAAATTGACAAACAACAATATAAATGATACCTCAGGTTGTGTGTCCTAAAGAGATAAAACTGGATTTTCTAAAATGTAAGGACACTATTTACAGGCTCTACAATGTGTAGTACCTTTGGAATAAGAACTATAGGGGGTCTTAACATGTTCAGGCATGCCATAAACCGAACTTCTTTGCCGCCAGTCTGAACGTAACTTTTACACAGTTGGTCTGTTTACCTGAGTCCGTTTTCTGCCAGTTGAATATATTTTTATTCTCCTAGGACTTCCTTCTCCTCTTTGTTGTTTTTGCAAGATAACTGCCCCAATGGGGATTTTGTTTTTTCTTGCTTTTTGTGTTCCTTTAGGTTAATGTCATCCAGGAAGGGTAAATGCCAGTATGGGAAACAGATTCCCCATACAGACTGCTACGATAAGTGTCTTTTTTGCTTAGGTGCTTCTCATGACCATACGTTTTGTTCTATTTGTCAGGCATTAGATCCCAAAACCCTTCACAGTAGACTTTCTTCCCTTTCCTTGTAGCTTGAGAACCAGCATCTTAAGCTACTCACTAAAGATACTATAGAAGGAATCTCCAGCCCTGAGTGTCAGCCATTAGGGAAAAAGAAGGTGGAAAAGGTACGACCTGAATCTTCGCTGTCCACTTTCTGCCAGGTGTTTCTCCTGAGGTCATTATGAACCCAGAGGCTCACCCAGCTGTGTTGTGGGATTTCTGTGCCACAACCATGCTGGAGGCTGGTGAGGATCCGGCTGGCAGCATGTCCGAAGAGGTTTTGCAGGCATCCATCTCAGACATTCAGATGAAACCACGGTTGATTTTTTTCTGTGGGGCCTAGGGGAGTTCTTCAGTTTCTAGTTGGGGAAGAAGTTCCTGCTATAGTTCTTAACTGCTGTCCTGGATCTGAGCCTTCTCAGGATTTTCCCTTAAAAAAGAAACAAAAAATTAAACATGTTTCTTCTTCTTGGGATCCACAAAGTGAGTGGCAGGCTTTTACTCAGGGGTTATTTTCTGCCTTAATATCCCTAAAGCCACCTCATGGGGCTTTAGTTACTGCTCCTCCTTGGTCCTCCACTCCTCTTAAAAGGCCTAGAGACCAGGATTCTTCTGAGGATGAGTCAGATTCTGTTGACAAATCCCTAACTTATTCTATTCAAATTCCTTCTCCTTTGGACTATGGGTCAGAGGAGGAGGAATCTATTAGTCTTAATGTTCCTTCAGAGGAAAATTCCTTTGGGGACAGACTCTCTAGGATGATGGATTTTTTTAAAGTGGGATTATGCCTGGTCTCTGATATCCATAAAAGGTACTATAAGATGTTGCAGTTGGACTCTTCTAAACTTGCAGCTATTCCTTCTGTGTTGGCTGCTTTACTAGATGCTTTCTCCAATGCCTCTCAGACACCTGATTCTCTTCCTGTTCCAATCCAAAGAAGCCTGATAAGTTTTATAAGGCTCCCAAGGATTGTTTTTTTATGAAAATGTCCTGCTGCTGACCCCTCAGTAGTGTCTGTAGCCTCTGATAAGCCATCTCAGTTGTTTCCTTTATCCAAGTTAAGGACAGCAGAACTATGGACAGGCTGGGCAATAAGGTTTACACTTCTGCTACTCTAGCTTTTAGGGCTATTAATTATCAGACCCATATGTCTAGCCATGTGTTGGCCTGTTAACTTATTTCTGATTTTCCAGACTCTGAGGGTAAAACTTCTGTTCTTTCCTTGCTAGATGTTCTCAAATTGTTTGAATTTCTATTAAATGTAGTTATGATGCGGCGGATGCCTCTTCTAGGGCTGCTGCTTTTGGTTCAGTAATGAGGAGGTATTCTTGGCTTAGGCTTCAACCTCTACCTGATGATATTAAAGCTAAGTTGATGGATGCTCCTCTGGATTCTAAACTTTTGCTTGTGGAAGCTGTTGCTGGTTTGTTTACATCCTTTCAGGATAAGGGTAAGGCCTTACGGGAACTTAAACATGTGTTTGTTTCTCCTGTGCCTATATCTCAGAGAAACTGCCCTGCTAAGCCTGCCTTTGTTTGTAGGCAATCATGCCCTTCTACTAAAGGTAATAAGAGCGGCAAACAGACTCCTCCTGCTAAGGCTACTCAATTTTCAGAGACTCTGAAGCCTTCCTTTCTGGACAAACTAGGTGCAGTGTGACTATCAGTCCCTTCCCAGCCACATTCCTCTTTCTCTTCACCTTTCTCTTTCTTTTCCAGTTTGACTTCAGATCACTCAGGATTCTTGTTGATCATTTGTGAAGGGTACTTCATGGTGTGAAAATCCCATTCTCCATTTATGGGCATTCCTCAGCCTCCTCTGGAACATCTGCACTTTTTACCAGAGGTTCTTCGAGATATCTTGTCTCAGGTTGCTATTCAAGAGGTGCCTGTGTCCCAAAATGGGAAGGGTTCTACTCCCAACTGTTTCTCGTGCACAGAAAAGAGGGAACTTGTAGACTTATTCTAGATCTCTCTCATCTAAACACTTTTCTAAAGGTGCCTTCTTTTCAGATGTTGTCCCTTCAGATTCTGTTTCCTCTCTTGTTCCCTCAGGCCTATATGGTGTCTATGGATCTCAAGGATGCTTGTCTCCATATTCTGATCCATCCTCTTTTCAGGAAGCTTTTGAATTTCTCTGTTGCTTCCTGGCATTTTCAGTTCTCTGCTTTGCCCTTTGGCCTGTCTACTGCCCCAAGGGTGTTCACCAAATGCTTTGCTACTGTAATTGCTTGCAGACTTCAAGGAATCCAAATATTTCCTGTTGATTCAGGTGTCCTCTCCAGAGACCCTTTTGAAAAATCTTCATTTTGCTGTATCTCTTCTTCAGAGCCTGGGGTTCACTATAAATTTCAAAAAGTCTTCTCTGACTCCTTTTCAGGATCATGCTTTTCTGGGTTGCAGGATTCAGACAGTGCCAATGATTGCATCACTGCCATCTCCAGAAGCCTTAGCTCTCATTTCTTTCTTTCACACTCTTCTTCCTCTGGCTTCCATTACCACCAGGGAGTTTCTGTGAGTTCTGTCATTCATGGCATCCACCATTTCTGATGCTCCCTCTGACCAAATTTCAAATAAGAAAGTTTCAATGGTTTCTGAAGTCAGTGTGGCTTCAACATCCTCTAGAATTTGTAGTTCCTCTTCCTTGCCTCAGACAGAAACTTCTTTGTTGGATTCAGCATTTGTCTCTGAATCCAGGGATCCATTTTCATCCCTCTCTTCCTCTCAGGAATTGTTAGCAGATGCCTCAGACATGGGACAGGGGCAACTTTTGGCACCCTAAAAGTACAGTGTGGTTGCCTTGTCAGCAGAAGGAACACATCAGTGTCAAAGAGGAGAGAGCTGTTCTGCTGGCTCTTCTGGCCTTTCACTCGCTCTTTCCTCCAGGGCCTCTCAAGGTATTCACAAACAATACCACAGTAATGTGGTATATCAGCAAACAGGGAGGAACGAGATTTTATTTTCTTTTCTGGTTGGCAGTTCTGGTATGGGATCTTGCTGTCAAATGTCAAGTAACTCTTCAGGCAGTTTATATCCCTTCCAGTCAGAATGTGGTGGCAGGCACTCTGAACAAGTCCTTAACTCAGTCCCATGAATGGATGCTTCACAGGGATGTGTTTTTGGACATTATGCACCAGTGAGGTACTCCTCAAGGGAATCTTTTTGCCTCCTCTCTGAACAGACAACTTCCTCTATCTTGTGGTATGGAAGGTGGACACACTTTCACTCCCTTGGAAGGGGATGATGTTCATCGTGTAATACTGCTGCAGTCATCACACTTGGGTTACCCTGCCATCAGGCGGTCCCGCAGTCGGCCAAATCCCAAAGTCTTGGTCCGGCATCGGTTGTCGTCACTTCTTCCCTGACGTTAGTGTGACAGGGGTATAAAAGAGGCAGCCGACGCCATTTTCTTCAGTCTTTCTTGCCGTGTGGTGCCCGAAGCAGAAGCAGTTTGCAAGTGCCGGTCAGCCAGTTCCTGAGATTTTCGAATCGAATTTCAGCCCGAAGTCTTCTCTAAAGCTAAGTACCCCGTTGGGGAAACTTTTCTTGCCTCAGACCGATGTCAGACAAAGTTAATAATTGCATTTCTTGTGGGAAGCAAACACCTCATAAGGATTTTCATTCTTATTGTATTCCTTGCCTAGGCCCAGACCACAACGTCTCTGGTTGTCGGTTTTGTGCTAGGTTCAACAAACATACAATCAAGCGTCGGGCAGATTTCGCCCGACATTATTTTGGCAGAAAATTTAATTATAGCATGTCGTCGGGTCAACCGACATCAACAATGATTAAAAAATGCAAGGATAAGGCAGGCAACCAAGGCCAAGACCAGATACCGAGGCCTCAGCAAGGCCTACCGCCGGTTCTCCGGTTTTCAGCGAGGCGCCTATGCAGCTCCTGACTACCGCAGATTTAGAAATTCTGACGGCCTCCCAGACCAAATAAGCTGGGCCTCAGGAGCCGGTTCCATCTCACCCCTCGGACGCCAACCCTGATGGTGATCAGGAGATTTTTGACAGGCCTTCGGTTTCTGAAGGTGTCTTCAAACCGACAACTATCTCTATTAAGTCTTATGCTAAACTTAAAGCCCCCTTAAAAGTTAGGAAACCAGGTCCACAGGCCCCTATGCCTGAAAAACAGATGCTTAAGATAGCTGAGGATTTAATTACCCTTATCAGGGGTTCACAACCCCCTCCTGACAAAAGGCCTAGACTGGAGGAAGATTATCCTTCCTCTGACCAAGCATCCATTTCCTCAGCTAACTCTGAGGACCAGGATTATTCCTTCCCTCCTTATGAAGACTCAGATGCTGAAGAGTCCATTCCCTCTGTCTCCCCCCCCTGAAGACTACTCTTTCGTGGAAACTTCACACACCATGAGGGAACACTTCCACTGGGAAGGCCAAGATTACTCTGACTCTAAGAAAAGACTCCATGAGTTTCTTCTTCTCCCACAGCAAAGACCCCAAAACCATTTCCCAGGGTCCCAAAGGGGTTAAGGCCTCTACTGCTAAGAATCCACTACCTTCTGAAAGAGATTCCAGAGCATTAGAAAGATGGGGGAAGAAAGTGTATACGTCTGCCACTTTGGCCATGAGGGCCTTAAACTGCCAATTCCACATGCTAAAATACCAGCAGTACTTGATTACACAGTTAAAGCAGAAAATGATCCCTCAGACAGATCAACCTGATTTCAAAGAGATGCAGGATTTGCTGCATGCAGCAGAACAGGTGGGAAAGCATACCTTACAGTGTGGTTTTGATTCATTGGAAGCCTCATGTAGAGCAGCTGTCACAGGATCTGTAATACGTAGACATGCTTGGCGAAAAGAGCAAGCCTTACCAGAACATGTCAAAGCAAATTGCTCCATTGCAGAAAGATGTGTTATTTGGTGTCAAAGCAGAGGAAGTTTTAAAGAAAATGGAAGAAAAGGCAAAATCTATGCAGACAGTTAAAGATTTTTTACAGGTACAACCTCCCCGTTTCAGCAGAAACTGGCCATCAAAAAACTGGTC
This sequence comes from Protopterus annectens, assembly GCF_019279795.1. Lineage (NCBI taxonomy): Eukaryota > Metazoa > Chordata > Ceratodontiformes > Protopteridae > Protopterus > Protopterus annectens. Next base: position 917,121,738 of record NC_056741.1, read on the forward strand.
CTTTCCTGCATCAGACAGACCCCAAAGGGGTAGGTACAGATGCCCAAGGGGCAGAGGCCAGCTACAAGGTTCTTTCAGGCCTAGACAATGGCACACAACAACTCAAAGAGGTGGAGATGAAAGATCTCAACCCTTCAGGAAACAAACACAATGACTACCATCTTCGCCTGCCAAGCAAAATTGCTCTGGCAGCACCTTTGGGAGGAAAACTGGCTCTATTTCCACAAAATTGGTGCATCATAACAAAGGACAAATGGGTTCTGGATATTATTACCCGAGGCTACAGATTTCATTTTCACACTTTACCACAGATGAGAGGCATGCCAAATCTGCCTCCAAACCAATGGGCAGAGGCACAAATGCAAATTTCAGCTCTCATGGATATGAAAGCAATTCAAAGGGTACCTACAAAGGAGCAAGGTCAAGGTTTTTACTCAAGACTATTTCTAGTACCAAGAAAGGACAAAGCCTGGAGACCCATTTTAGACCTCTCAATTCTAAACACTTACCTGGAGGTACCCAAATTCAAAATGCTCACACTACAGCAGCTTCTTCCCATGCTGGGCAAGGAGTCTTGGCTGGTAACGTTGGACCTCAAGGAGGCATACCTGCATGTCCCTATCAGACAAAATTGCAGAAGATACCTCAGATTTTTGGCAGGTACAACGCATTATCAATTCTCTGCATTGCCCTTTGGCTTATCTACTGCACCCAGAGTATTTAAGAAATGCCTGGCATCAGTAATTGCATACTGCGGACAACGAGGAATACAAATTTATCCATATCTGGACTACTGCCTGATCCAAGCGGACAGCAAGCCCATTCTATTACAGCATCTGGCATTTGAAACAAAGCTGCTAAGTTGCCTAGGGTACACAGTAAACAAAAATAAGTCAAGGCTAATACCCTCATAAGACATAATATTCCTGGGTGCCAGCTTAAAAACAACGGCCCAGATGGCTTATCTCACGCCAGACAAACAAAAACAACTGACTCAATATATCAAAAAGATGGCAACTTTTACCCAGCTCACTGCAAGGAAAATCCTGCAGGCATTGGGGTTCATGGCATCCTGCATTCAACTAATTCCACATGCAAAGCTGCATATGAGGAAATTACAATGGTACCTGAAAAGTGTATGGACTCAACACAGGCACAGTCTCGAAACAAGTATACCTCTCATTCCCTGCCTTCAAAAAGAGTTCCTATGGTGGGCTCAAGCATGTCAATTAAACAAGGGTCTGCCATTTGTCTTACCTCCAGCAAACCAAACTATGACAACAGATTCTTCAGACTACGCCTGGGGAGCACACATGGCAGGACAGTGCATACAGGGCAAATGGTCCGCAAAACAAATGCATCTACACATCAACCAAAAGGAGATGCTAGCTGTGCAAAATGCACTGACAGCCTTCAAGGGCCTCTTGCATCCAGGACTACTACTAATAAGGACAGACAACACCACAGTTATGTGGTACATAAACAAACAGGGAGGAACACATTCCTACCCTTTATGCAGACAGGCAATGAGTGGAACACAGCATTGACTTTCCAAGTACAACTGCAAGCACAATTCCTGCCATGAAAGGAAAACATATTGGCAGACGAATTAAGCAGACATTTGGTAGATCCTCACGAGTGGAGACTACACCCACAAGTATTTTCAATGATAACTCAAAAGTGGGGACGCCCAGACATAGATCTATTTGCCTCCCCCAACAATTGCCAACTACAGAAATTTTGCACAAGAACTTATCATTCCCTAGCCTGGAAAGTGGATGCCCTATCATTCAGTTGGACAGCATTGACAGTCTGTGCCTTCCCACCACTACCTCTCTTGACCAAGGTATTACTGAAAGTCAGATCAGAGAGACCTCAAATGATCCTCATTGCTTCGGACTGGCCACGTCAGCACTGGTACCCATTACTAAGGACCTTGACTCACAGCCCTCCATGGATTTTACCTCATTTCCCACTTCTGTTGACTCAGCAAAACTCTCAGATCCTTCACAGTTAGCTCAGGACTTTAAATTTAGCTGCATGGAGAATACCTTGAATTATCAATCAACACTTCTCTCAAAGGACGTCCTGAATGTCATTTTGGAGGCCAGGAGGCCCAGCACCAGAAAAACTTACTCAGACAAATGGAAAAGATTTTGTGCATGGAACCAGGTTAAAGGCCAAAATCCTTGGATACCAAACATTCCTCAAATACTGCAATACTTAACTGAGATGCTACACAAAGGCCTTTCTTTCTCATTCATTAAGATCCATGCTTCAGCCATTTCAGCTCAATATAATACAGATCCTCCCATATTCTCACACCCTTTAATAAGGCAGTTTCTCAGAGGGGCTAAGAATATAAGACCCCCCCCCCGAAAACCCCCAACGCCAGCTTGGGACCTCAACTTCATTTTAGAAAAATTAACACTGCCTCCTTTCGAACCAGCCTTCTCAGCAGAACTACAGTACTTGTCATGGAAAACAGCTCTGTTGCTGGCTATCACCTCAGCACGCAGGGTCTCAGAACTACAGGCACTTATGGCAGTGGAACCTTTCATCATTTTCCATCAGGACAGAGTCTCTTTACGAACTAACCCTACCTTTATGCCAAAGGTAGTATCCAGTGTGGCTTTAAATCAGACCATTCATTTACCCGCCTTTTATCCAAACCCCCAGAATAAAGGAGAAAGACTCCTTCACTCTTTGGACATTCACAGACAGCTATGTTACTATTTGGATAAGACAAAGACCTTCAGAAAAACTGACCAACTCTTTTTATCCTATGCTGCAGGTTCACAAGGAAAGGCTATTTCAAAACAGACCATCTCCAAATGGACAGCACATTGTATCCGTTTTTGCTACTCACACCATGGGAAAGCAGTGCCTGTTAATATTAGGCCCCATTCTACCATGGCTACAGCAACCTCAGCAGCCTTTCTCAGTGGGGTTCCAACCAAGGACATTCTGGATGCAGCTACTTGGAGTTCAGTGCACACCTTTACCAAGCACTACCACCTTCCATTATACTCAAAAACCAGAGATGGTTTTGCCACTGCAGTTCTGCAGGGCATCCTAGCTTCACCTAACCCAGTTTAGTACCAGCCACCTATCCATAGCTTTGGGATTCAACCCAAGTGTGATGACTGCAGCAGTATTACACGATGAACATAGTACAGTTTTGTACCTACCATAAATGTAGATGTTCGAGTGTATATACTGCTGCAGTCCAGGTTACTCTCCCACCATCCCCTCTACATACCAGGGTGTTAGTTATAACTCCATGTACATCAATCTAATGGATGCATGCCTATATGGTGTATTTGCTAACAGCTAGTACTATTGTTTATCTACTAAGGTATTTTGCATAGTTATTTGTATTGCCTTCCTAGTTGGGGGCACCTGACATCTGGGGCAAGAAAAACTGAAGAAAATGGCGTTGGCTGCCTCTTTTATACCCCTGTCGCACTGACGTCAGGGAAGAAGCGACGACAACTGACGCTGGACCAAGACTTTGGGATTCGGCCGACTGCGGGACCGCCTGACGGCAGGATAACCCAAGTGTGATGACTGCAGCAGTATATACACTCGAACATCTACATTTATGGTAGGTACACAACTGTACTTTTCTTTATGTATTCCCTCCCCTTCCTCTCATTCCGAAAGTCCAGTTCAAAATTCAGCAGGATGTTCCCAAAATCTTGTTGGTGACTCCCTTTTGGCCATGACAGCACTTGTTCCCTATTCTTCTGCATCTAGCCAGGGGCAGTCATTACAAGTTTCCTCACATGATGGATCTAATCACACAAGACAAGGGATCTCTCACCCATCCCCACATGTCCACACTTAACTGACACTGTGGGTGATAGAATTTTGATTTCTCATGGACATCTTTTTTTCTGAGGATGTGCTGCAAGTCCTGCAGGAGGCCAGGAAACCTATGACTAGGAAATCCTATTTATCCAAATGGAAGAGGTTTTCTTTTTGGTGGGTCTCCCGTAAACCTGGACCCACTTATTCTGGATACTCCTTTGGTTCTCTTTTATTTGTGTGAGTTGCTCAATGATGGTTTGGCCTATTCTTCTATTAAGGCCCACCTATCAGCTATCTCTACCTGTCTGCCTTTTTTTTCCTTCTTTAGCTTCTAGATTTGAGGTGAAACAATTTCTTAAAGGCATCCTTAATATTAGACCTCCCAGGAAGCCTGTTCCTCCTCCCTGGGATCTTAGTTTTGTTTTAGAGAAGTTTACTCAGGCTCCCTTTGAGCCTGATGTTCTTTTGTTAGCGCATACATCCGCCAAACAGGCGTCTGAGTTGCAATCCCTTATGGTTTGTCCTCCTTTTTGATCTTTCATGAGGACAGAGTGTCCTTGAGCACTAGCCCTTCTTTTATGCTGAAGGTGGTTAATGAGCTATCTCTTAATCAGTCTATTAATCTGCCTACTTTTTTCCCCTCTCTGCAAAGAGTGAAAGGGTACTACATACTTTGGACATGCATAGGCAACTTAAAGTTATTTGGATATGACCAAAGCTATCAGAAAATCTGATCACTTATTTGTTTCTTTTTATCCTAGGTCTTTGGGGATTGCTGTATCCAAGCAGACTATCTATTTTTGGATTTATAATGCTATTTCCTTTTTTTACACTTTTCATGACAAGAGCTCTTCCTTTTTTTAATAAGGCTCATTCTACTGCAGCTGTGGCTTCTTCTGGTACTTTTTTCAAATGCTTGGATACTATTTCTATTCTTGAAGCAGCTACATGGACTTCTGTGCATATCTTTACCAAGCAGTACAAGTTGTGTGGTATCTCTAGAGCTGGGCTGGTTTTGCTAGTTCAGTTCTTTGTGTTTTTTTAGGGGATTCTTCTGCCCCTTTCTCCTCCCTAGTTTCCTCTTGAGCTTTGGCACTCTCCCATATAGTTAGGAATGCTGCAGCAGTGAATGTAACAACATAGTACAGTTGTGTAAAATCTTACAATAATGGTAGATGTCCTTGCCTTCACTGCTGCAGTATTCACTCCCTCCCACTATCCCCCTAGTTCTTTACCTTCCTGGATGTACACATTACCTCTTGGGTTCCTAGGACTGGTGTTTCTCCTGGGGCAATTAGTTCTGTTTTTGATAAGCCTGAATGTCACTTTTATTCCCTACATTACACAAGGTCATATAGTGATGCTTGGCATACCTTTTAAATTCAGACGTCTTTGGACGACTGGCCAGATGTTGGGCTTCTGCCGTAGGGAATCCTATATAGTTAAGAATACTGCAGCAGTGAAGGCAAGGACATCTACCATTATGGTAAGATTTTATACAACTGTACTTTACTAAAACTAATTATACATTTTTTCTCTGTATAAGGATAACAAATTAACCATATTATGTTATCTACAGTAGTAAAGGCAGTTGTAGATACCTTTCTATCACTGATAATGACTGAAATAACTCCTGTTATAAAATCAGCTGCATATCCTTCTGTATCTAATGAAAAACACTAATCATCATAATCAGCCTTCCTTTTCCCATTTTTACATGGGGTCAGCGTGTCACTTCAACTATTGCCACAGAGCTCAATTCAATGTCATTCTCCTATCTTCTTGGAGAGTCATGCCCAACTGCTACAGGTTCTCTCTCATGCAGTCCATTTATCTCCTGATTGAATGTGCTTGTCTTCTCTTGCCTTCCTGTCTCTCCCAAATTTGCTTTACCAGCTTGAGTTCTGCCTTTGCACACATGTAACTGAACCACCATAATCGGTTCTCCTTCTTCTTCTTGACCTTTTCTAGATGCTCCTTTGCTTCTGTTCTGATATCCTCATTTCTTTATCTGCCCCACAATGTGCATCCTACAACCCATTTTGGACTCTTCATCTCGATCACCTTAGGCTTTCACAGCTGCTCTTCCTTCACTGACCAGGTTATTGTAACAGATGCAATGGTAACATCAGTGTTTTGCACACCTTACACTTCAGCTTCTTTGGCATTCTTCTGTCACGCTCTGATTTCCCCCATTTGCTGCCATGACCACTGTCTTGTCTGTACTTAGTTTCTTCAAATGTGCCTCCAGTTTTGCATTCCAGGCCCTTATTATTTACTGAAGTTCCTGTTCAGAGTCTACATGTAATCCCAAATTGCCTGCATACAGCAGTTTTGTTGATCTTCCCCTCTTACCTCTTGGCTAAGATAGTACATCACCAGTATGAAAAGGAATGGGCTTAGAGATGAATCTTGACGCATACCCATCCATTCATCCATCCATCCACAACCCCTTATCCCAGTTTTGAACATGGGATCGGGGTGTCACTTCAACAGTGATGATCATCTAGAGCCAAGGTTTACTCTGCCTGGTGTCTAGCCCTGCAGCTCTAGTTCTTCCACACTACACACTCGCACCTATGGCCAATTTAGAGAGTCTAATCCACCTACTGCATGTCTTTGGAATGTGTGAGGAAAACGGAGCACTTGGAGGCACTCCATGCAAACACAGGGAGGTCATGCAGACTCCATACAGAAGGCACCCCCAGTCGAGAATCAAACCAGGCAACAATTCTGTCCACTGGGCTGTTGTGCCGCCCCTTTGATGCATACCCAGTCCCACTGCAAACCCCCTTTATCAGTCCAACCACTGTACCTACTTGTTTACTGGGTCCTTGTACATGGCTTGTACTAATTCTACTAATGTTTCTGAGACTTCAGACCATTGCTTGACTCCCCAAATCAACTTCCTTTAGACCATTCATATGCTTTCTGCAAGACTAGGAATAACCCGTTCAACTGTTTTCTCTTCTTCTCCATTCATCTGAGATATGCCTCTGTCTCTCCATGTGTACCTTTAGAAACCATTTCTGCCCTAATGCACCCAACATCTTGACCATATCTGCCATGCTTTCATCTCAGCCTGCAGTTTTTCCTGACTTCATTTTCCTTTGTGCACTTCATACTTCTGCTAAGGTGAGTTTTCCTTCCTCTTTCATTGTAGGATACACATTTGGCAGTAAAGATTCTTTTGGGGTTTTCTTCATTCATAACCTTCTTGAAATACACCTTCCATCTGTCCTTGATGAACCCACTGACATTATTCACAGTATTAAAAGCAGGACTATATTCTTATCTAGCTACTAATAAAAAATGAACCTACTCATGTTACAGTGCAAAATACGGTAGTTCATCATTCTCTGCCTAATGATTAGGAATGAACACACTGATGTGCTCATGTTGCTCGTGTTACTAAAAGCAGCAATATATTCTTCTGTAGTTATTAATAATGAATGAACCTACTCACGTTACTCACCGTACTCAATGCAGTAGTATATCCTTCTCTGTCTAATGGTTAGAAATGAATGCACTGATGCATTTGTGTTACTTGTTACTAAAAGCAGCAACATATCCTTCTCTAGCTACTAATAAAAAACCTACTCACATTACACACAGTACAAAATACAGTAGTACATCGTTCTCTGTCTAATGATTAGGAATGAATGCACTCATGAGCTCATGTATCCATCTGTAGCTACTGATAATGAAGTAACCCACTCATGTTACTCATGTTACTAGTAGTCCTTGCCTGGCTACTGATAATGAATGACTACTCAGCAGACCACTCAGGAACAATCCACTCCATTCCTTTCTGTTTCAGAAGAAGTACACTAAAGATGCAAACATTCACATTACTAACTATACTAAAAGCATCCATTGATCATGACTAGCTGGATTTACTTGTATAGGTTACATGTACCTGCTCATTTAGTAAAGTACAGCTAGCCATGGGTTGTTACTTCTTTCAGAGCACAGGTGCTCATTTCAAGCTCTGTTTTAAATTTGTACTCACAATTCAGTAAAGATAGGACAAAGAAAAATACTTGATGTACTGTGTCAGGGCTAGCCGCTTGGTGGTATAAACATTGTTCTAGGTGATTCAGTCTTATTTATTAATGTTGCTGTGACATTCCGACTCCATATAAAAATGGGAAATGGGACTGATGATGGTGATTTGCACAGAAAAAGAAGCAATATATATCCTTATCCATCTACTGGACTCCTGAGTAATAATGATCTTAGGGGTGATTCATTTAAGTATCATAGTACATGGGGGTCTTGTCAACTACATAAAACACTGGTTTTGAACAAATGCCTTTTCATAATCTTCCCATTTACAGTTTTGTGCATCCAAGGTAGATTCTTCAATCTTTTTTTGGTAGGTCAGACCAAACAGGAAGAAAGTTTATACAGTATTCTTTCCACTCGTGATTCCACATATACAACTTGATTGAAGATCCTTATGAATTTTTGTCATAATGGCACAATAAAATACAAAGAAGTAAATGTTTAACAAATAGCAAAGACAAGGCAAATAAGTGAATCACTGGTGCTAGAATGTTTATATTTTAGGAAAGCATTTTATTGCAAGTACATATGTACGTATATAGACATAGATGTATATAGATATATGTATATATGTATCACATTGTTCTAGCTACACAAATCAAATAACATCACATTGGCACAGTTGAGAAGCTTCAACATAAAACACTGGAAATGAATAGAAATGAACTTTAAAAGGATAAATAATTTCATAAATGTACAGTCTTCTAAAGCAGCATGTACTGAGCAATATCAAAAGTATTTATATATGCTTTCTAGGTTGGCAAGCCATACATGTCTCCCCTGTTGCTTATATATATTTTCAAAGTATGGCCACACAGGAAAAAAAATCCTTATTTTTGTAGAACCAACCCTGGGAGTCAAAAAGCTGCTCACCACTTACGTAAACTGCCTACCACAGGTTGGCCAATTTACATGCCAATGTGAAGATGTGATTCAGAGACAGCCTATACTTGTAATGAGAAAGGGCTTATTCTTGGCTCATTATCATATGGATCAGCTGTACTCCCATTATGTGTCAAAACTCTGGAATGAAATCCCCACACAATTAAAAACAGATGGAAAACTCATTTCAAAACTTTGTTTAAACAGCATCTATGCCAAAGATGGCTCTGTTTTTTCCTGCTCACCTGGTTAGCTTTACTCAGATTACGTTTCTCCAAATCTTACAGTCACTTTGCTTCCCAATCTTTTTGTACCTCATCACTCCTCCTCATACTGCACTAATTTCCTAAACTTCTCCTCTTCCTCATTCTCTCAAATCCCGCCACTAACTATAATTTCTTCTCTGCCCATTTATTTTCCTACTCATTTCCATAATTTCTCCTTTCATCTCTCTCTTGTCATCATTTTTAAGATATATTACTACTTGTCTGTCTGTAAGCTATTACTACCCTCAAAACACCCCAGTTTGAACTTTTCCCTGGAGCCATCATACCATAAATACATTAACTGTTATTGTATTTTATTTTTATATTCGTTAATTAACCAATTGATGTTAATTTCCCTCTTGTTTTTTTATGTTAACATGCTCATGTAAGAAATATTTTAAAATCATGTAAATAAGCTCATGTATAGATGTTTTACCCTGCAATTATAAATGTGCATCATGTGTAATTTAAATATGGAGCTTTTCTCCCCATCCTCTGCTGAAAATGGGTTTTACCCAGTCAGAATATTCCAGGTCAACAAAGACAAACAAGGAAACAAATAAATAAATACATCAGAATCACCCTTGTTTAACACTAATGCTGTCAGACATAATGATGGCAATATTTTCCCTACTGGTCCATGCATCGTGTTGGCAAAGGCACCTCCCTACATGCACACATGCCCACACACGAGCACACACATACAAATATACCCAACAATGAACAATCCCTCCCACAGTCTTTGCTGAACCTACCTGCACCACATCTGTTTCCACAGAAGTGAATGGGTGACCTTCATCTTTTCTTCCATCAGTGATATTTTAGATAAATTAGGAGCTGCTGGCAATTCCATCGGAGAACCCATGCCTAATTAGCAATATTTTCTCCTCTAGATCACCTCATTAGCATGCAGTTCTGATAGTGAGACTGCTTCTGCACTGAGGCTTCTACTATCAGGAAACCTCAGCTATAGGGCAGTCTGTTTATCAGAATGGCTGCCCAACAAGGAGGAGGATGCCTCTGTTAAGATGGCCCACTCACAGTAAGTCTTTCTGAGTCCCAGCCCAAGTATTGCACTCAACTCTGAGGCCATACAGCCAAAGAATGAGTATCTACTTGTGGGGAGTTGCCCACTGTCAAAACAGAGCTGACCGTTAGTTTCACTGACATTTAATTCACGGTCTCATATCAGATACTGCTGCCTTTTTATCATGTTAGAGTAGTTTGTATTCAGATATTACAGGTTTACTTGTACATCGCTGTTGTGTGTCATTCATACCTTAACTACGAGAATAAATATATATTCAGAGCTTCAACTGGACACTGGTTTAGTTACTCATATTAACTTTTTTTTTTCCTTAGTTTCAGTCTTTCCAATATTTTTTCCAGCTTGCTAAAGAGATAAATTGACTACCACCTGCTTTGAAATGTTGAGTGTTACTATTTTAAATACATTTTCAAGATATTCAAGCTCAGGGTTTTCTATTTTGGAGGACTTTCATGCTTTGTCTTGTACAATTTGGTGATATAAGTATCAACTCATGGAAGGAGAACTTTCTACTTATCTTTCTTTACACACACACACACACACACACACATATATATATATATATATATATATATATATATATATATATATATATATATATATATGTGTGTGTGTGTGTGTGTGTGTGTGTGTGTATACATATATATATATTATATATATATATAAAAAATATATATATATATATATATATATATATATATATATATATATATATATAAAATATATATATATATTTATATATATATATATATATATATATATATATATATATATATATTTATTTATTTTTTTTTTTAGATCACTGGTGAACTTTGATAGACAGTAAACACATCAAGCCAGTTCATTGGTGATCACCATCATCTAAAAAATTAAAGTCATACTTACATGATCACAGATGTGAACAAGTGTGCTACATTTGCAATCGCCTAAAAGAACTACAAATATTACTTTAATGTGGGGGGGGTGAAGCATTTGTTTACAATTGCGATTTGCCACTTCAGTTGGCTGTTTACATTTACCACTTCAAATGGATGGAGTGAACTTTACCATCTTGGAGTGTCTCTTTGTTAATTGTTATAAATTTAGGTTACATTGTCTCTGCTGCACACCAGTAATGGCTATTTTTTCACAGAGTACATAGTTATATAGATTTTTGTTTTGGTTTTAATATGTGCTGAATATGTTTATTTCTGCTTGTGGCAGGACCTCTTGTAACATCTTAATATAAGGAGTTCTTTTGACATTCTTGAGAAAAAGATATGCCCAAAAGCCGGTTATTATTTTTTCACCTAAGCTCTTCTGGTGGTCATGAAATACTGTCTATATTGATCTGGTTATTACTGAATTCTCATTTTTAAGAGGGGATCTTGCTGTTGGGACTGGCTTTTTAGAAACTTCTGAGCTCTGCAACTTGTTCATTTTTTTCTCCTTGGAGTTGATCAACAGCTGCCACCAGTTCTTCTCTATGTTCACGGATCTACTGGACCTGCCTTAGCCTTCTCAGGGCTCAAACCAACCCCATATCAGGGACCAGTGAAAAGATCAAGGATGCTGGTGCAGCATCATTCTGCGTCCAGGGAGTGGCCCTAATTTCCACCCTCTTATGACAACCTTGCCAGCTCCATGATCACTGCCCTCAGAAAGTACATATTCAATGTCCTGAGCAAGTAGTTCACTGATTATGCAGCACAGAGCTGGCCAGACCATATACTGCTTATTGCAGCAAGCCTGTGCTGCACCCCTCTCCCTGGATGAACAAGCCCACATCAGTCACGTACTCCCATCCTCCCTCTGTGGCCCCTTCAGTGCCCATACCACTAATCGAACAGAAGTTGTCTGGCTGTAGCACAATAAGGACTTTGTCCCTCTGTGCCATGGGGCTGCTAGCACTTCCTCATTTTTGTCTGCTGTCTTGTTGGACTTCATGCCTTGAATCTTTAATCCTGCTTGGAGTTGTTGTTATACACTTAGTCAATTTTAGTGCACTTATGGTGGTGGAGTGGTGCTTTAATGAGGCTTTGTGCTTTTCTCAGGATATTTGCTCAGTGATAAAGGGAGAGTTTCTAGAGATTTATTTATTTATTTGTTCATTTGGCATTTGTTTAGTGGGAAAGTCCGACTGGGTCATGATGTACCCATTTCCAGCGGAGGTCCAGGGAAAAAAGCTCCAAATACATAAGGTTAGCAGAATGAAAAACTAAATAGACATAATAAAGTCATAACATTCAAGCACAAATATGAAAACAACACATTAGTTTGTCAGAATGAAAACTGGTATATAATAACAGTTTATGAAAATACACTGTTTCTGTGATTTACTGACCTTCACAATCTAACATGGGTACATTTTGCCTTTCCTACCTAAATAAGGCTGCTTCTTTTCCTACTGGTTAGTCAACTTTATAGATGAAAATTGTGTTCTTTGAGACTTCAAGTACATTGAGAAACCAGATCCATTTTGAAAACCTTTTGCTTTCCCGTGCAAAACAGTGATCATTGATTGTAAAGCTCATTATTTGGTGCATGTTTCAGTAGTTTAATCACTATATTTTTGCTTGAATCTTATGGCAGGTTTATGTGCCATTTTGCCTTGTCTAGGGTATTGTTTTATCACTCCTGATTAATCTGTAGCAAGCCTGACATACCTTATAGCTTGTTGTGATAGACTGATCTGGCAGTATCAAGACTACAGGATGCAAATTTTGTTTTTTCCTAGCTTCCTGGCATTCAACCAGATTTCTTTGTTGGGCAGTACCACTGGGTCATTCTCTATGACTTCAGCTTGGCCGGACAGTCCCAGTTGGTCATTCTCTGTGACTTCAGCTTCGCTGGGCAGTACCAGTGAAGCTGTAAACCATTTTAAATCTGAGTTTGAAATAGCTCAGATTAAGAGTGAATCTAACAATTCTTTTAAATATGTCCCTCATGCATAGAAAATTGCAGATTTTTCCTCATTTATCATCTTCTAGGTAATGTGATGATTTTTCTGCATGTGTTCTCTGCCATTTTCATCAATTCTATATCCAGTTACCTGCCTTGAGTAACCCCTGGCAGTTTTAACTAATGGGTTAATGATAAGTCAGTTAAACTTGCTGTGGAGTTACTTCTCTGTGATTCATGGAAAGGGAATCCAGTCAATGTGACATTCAACATAGGTATGATCATTTCTGAACTGAAGAAAGAGACGATTTCATGGTCTGATCATTATCGGATACATTTCTGCCTAAGACTCCCTCCAGTTAAGTCACCTGATACTGAGCTGACCCAGTGAGTAACATCTCTAGTTGTAACCTAACATTTGTTAAATCAACTCCTATTAGAGTACAATACTGATTTACCTCTGAGACACTAATGTTAGCTTCCAAAAAGGCTGTTTTTTGTACTCTTGATCAGATTGCCCCACTCTCTGTGTGGCCCATGCCTGCAGCTGCCTGTGAATTCTGGCTTAATCTTAAACATAAGTAATAGCACTCTGAGCAGAAATTGGAAAGCAAATTATGGAATAATCAGTCTTCTCAATGAAAAGCTTAGTCTGAATGTTCGTTATTCAATGCAGTATTAAAACCTGTTGTATAAGAGGCCAAAGTTCTTCTCTGCTGAGATTTGTGCAGCCATGCTTTTATGGATTGCTGAGAGGCTCTGCAGTCAGGCCGGTCTTACTGACCAGGAGTCTTTTCACCTTCAGAATGTGAGGCAGCTGAAAAAGTCTTTGCATGAAGTTGTCTGGATTAGACATGAGCTCCCTCTAATAAAGTTTACTGAGCATACTGTTGACTAAAACATGGATCTTCCAATTTTTATTTCTGGGCAAAGCTTGGTTATTTCAGCTATGATAAGACCATGCTTGCTGTATTTACTCTTCATCCAACCTGCAGTGGGCTGGATTGTGCAGATACCAACCTTGCTATATCTTGTTTGGATTCTGTATTCCCTATGATTTTATAGATATATTAGGTTCATACATTAGTACTAGGCTAACTTCCCTTGTGGATCATTTTAAGCCTAGCCAATTGCCCCATGTGAGAATCAAACCCTGCACCTTGTGTTTGTAAGGTAAACATCTTAGCCATTATGCCATCCTCTTAATCTCATTTTCGTGTTTTGTAATCATCACCAAAAAAAGTAGTTTTTTGTTCCTTTTAAAAGAAACTTTAATTACCTCTATCCTAAAAAAAACAACTCTTGATCTGTATGGTACAGACAATTGTTGCTTGATCTTTATTCTTTCTTCTACTGGTAAGGTTGTTGAGAAAATGGCCACCATTCATTTATATTCACATCTCACTTCCTATGGTCTCTGAGATCCTTGTTGGCCTGATTTTAGATCTAGGCATGGTACTAATCACCCTCTTATGGGTTGTTAATGACCTCCTTGAGTGAACGGAGTAATGGTTTTATTCCATCCTAGTCCTATTTGCTCTCTTGACTGCAAATGATACTGTGGCTTATGGAATTCTGAACAGCCATCTGCATACGAAATGTGGTCTTTCTATAACAGTCATCGATTTGTTAACCTCTTACCTTTGGGGTTGTTCTCACTGAATTGTTTCAGGTCTGAAATCTTCTTCAAACCACCCTCTTAGTTTCAGGGTTCTATGAGGCTTGACTGTGATCTCTCTCTTGTCCCAAATGTACATGCTTCAATATACAGACATCATACAGTAGAATTATTTACAACATCATTAATGCATTGATGTCATCCAATGTTGCACCTCCTTCTGTTATATGTGTGTTTGAATTAACACACTAGAGGACTGCTGGATTCTATCTTGAACTGGATGAGTCATGAAGATCTTACATTTAATATGGCTAAAATATAAATGATAATAGTGTAAGCTGTTGTTTGGCTATCACAGGCTCCATACATTTCCTATTTAATGTACTGTGGGGGGGGGGGGGTGGAGTATGCTGGCCTTTATGTCATGGTTGTGCAGGCATGTTTCCGGACAACATGTTGACACTTGAGGACTGGATGACAGCTACTGGTAAATTTTCATTTTTCATCCTAAGAACATCTCTTGGACCCAGCACCTGTTACCCCATCTAGCTTTGCAGTGGCAGTTTATCTACTCATCTTAGTTAGTATAATGCTCTTTAACTTGGGTTTTATGACGTTGATCAAGTCTGCCTTCAGTGTGCACACAATTCATCACCCAGAGTGCTGACTGATATATAAGACCCTATGTTTCTAGACCTGAGAAGTACCTCCCTGGACTACATGAAAAGAGACATGGAAGAGCTCTCTGATCATGTAGCCCAGGCTGGTATAACCCTGACCCTGAGTAGCATCCTGCCCTCACCAAGAATGATACCTCAGTATAAAGAAAAAATGATCAATTTCAACAATTGGCTAAGCTTCTGGTGTCATTCAAAGGGGATCCAATGTCTGTTAGCCTGGGACGACATGCTCGACAAGCCGCGTTGCTTCGCAAGAGATGGCTTGCACCTGTCACCCTTGCTGCCCCCATAATGCCTTTTTTAGGCAAGGCTCAAAAGTCAAACCCACCTCCATAAACAGCACAATTAACAAAAAACTGAGGGTTATGCTACTCAATGCCAGGAGTTTAAATCTCAAAATGCACGCACTTGAAGCACTCCTCAGTGTGGAGAACGTCGATGTCTGTGCAGTAACTGAAACCTGGTTCAAGGCTCCAGAGAGCACCCCAACCCGCCAACAGAACACGGGAAAACACAAAAAAGGAGGTGTATCCATATTCATCAAGGATTCAAATGCCCTGGATCAGCTGGTAAACTCTCCCTCATGAATCATCCAAAGGCTAACGAAAGAAAAAATAGCCAAGGATTCAAAAGATAACCACAAAGCTTTCTTTAGCTATGTTAAGAATCTAAGTGGCAACTCACAGATATGCACTGAACTAATGCAAAATAGCACAAAATATACTGAACCTACTGATATTGCCAACATCCTGGCAGATAGATTCAGTGCAAACTTCACCCCCCCTCTCACCTCCAAAAGGGTCCACAACAGTACCGGAAAAGTGTAGTGTCCCAAAAATCACAGATGCACAGGTGAAAACAGCCCTTTCAAAAGCCAAAAACACAGCATCAATGGAACCAGATGGTGTCCCAGGCTGTGTCTTGCACAAACTACAGAACAAACTAACCCCCCACCTAAACACGCTGTTCAACCTCAGCCTCTCCACAGGCTACGTGCCCATAGAATGGCGCACAGCAATGGTTATTCCTCTCCACAAATGAGGGGCCACAACTGATCCTGGTAACTATCACCCCATAAGCCTGACTAGCCTGGTCTGCAAGGCTATGGAGCACATCATCATGGAACTAATTAACAAAGACATTGGGAACCTCCAGACACTTGACCCGACCCAGTTCAGCTTTATTAAAGGCAGATCATGCCTACTAAACCTGGCTGACGTCTTCAAGACAGTCACCAAGGCCATAGACGAGGGAAAGGTGGTTCACACAGCCTACCTTGATCTTGCCAAGGCTTTCAACACCATTCTCCACTCGGGTATTACAGAAAAACTCACTAGCCTGAACATAAACCCCTATGTCACGAGATGGGTTGCCAACTGGCTTACAGACAGAACTCACACGGTAAGAATAGCAGGCTCCAGGTCCGACTCTAAACCAGTCACAAGTGGTGTCCCACTAGGCTCGGTCCTGGGAGTCTTATGTTTGGCATATACTTCTCAGAAGTACAGGCAAACACAGGAGGACTATGGGTAACCAAGTACGCCGATGATTGCAAACTGGGAGCCATAACTGACTCTCCAGCTGACATGGATATCCTCAAAAAGGGCCTTACTGACATGGACACCTGGTGTCAAAGTCATGGCCTCAAGCTAAATGCCAAAAAATGTATAGTCATCCCGTCTGGGAAAAACAAAACACCCACGAATTACCACATAGGGGGCAGCCCCCTTAATACAGAAGAGGTAATAAGAGATCTGGGGACCCAGGTAGATAGTAATCTCTCCTTTGACAATCATATTGCCAAAGTAGTTAGGAAATCCTTCTATGTGGCCCATCTAATTACTAAAGGGTTCGCATCTAGAAATAAAGAGGTTATAGTGCTCCTCTACTCATCATTCATCAAACCCATCATAGAGTACAATGCCCCATTTGGGATGTATCTCACAAGACACTTCCAACGGCTGGAAAGACCACAAAAGTACCTCAACAAGAGGATTACTGGTCTCAAACATATGTCCTATGCAGCCCAACTGTAAAAACTCCGGCTGTACTCAGTGGCGTATCGCTTACTCAGAGGTGATCTCTGCCTGACTTACAAAGCCATGTCCAACTCAGAATTGATGGACATGCTCCACCTAAAGAAATCCAAGTCACGGTACGCCACACGCTCTAGTGAGCTAAACCTCACCACAACAATAAATAGAACATGCTGGAGGGATAGATTCCTGTCACATAGACCCCCATGCTTTGGAACAAAATTCCAAATTACATCAGGCAGAGCTCCTCACTAACAATCTTCAAGAGAAACCTTGACGAGTGGATGGGTAACAGAAAATACACCCCTGGAATCACTTCATTGGCTCTGCTTGACAGAGGATCAGTTAATTAATCAATGGGGTGGCGAAAGCCGACACACTCTGACTAGGCTTATAAATGCCCTCGGGCAGATAGCCTAGTACCTACCTATGAACCTATGCACTGATCACCTGTACAGAAAACTTCATTTAAGATTGTGATACTTAACTAGTGAATCCTTCAGAGGTATTTGTGCTTTACTGTCTTTTTCACTCTCTATATTTAACTGCAGAGGGTCTGCTAGTGGTTCTCAGGATATGCCTAGAAACAGATGGAAGGTTTTACTTAACTTGCCCAGTCCTGGAAAGTTCACTACCTCATTAGCTTCAGGTGTGTGACTCACATGACAATATAATATTACCTGTTCAAGGGCTCTTATTTTATTTTATGATCATATTTAATGATTTATTATTTAGGTTGCTTTGTATTACCTTGTTTTAAATTATTTAGGAAGTGTGTTCAGGCACTATGGTAAGCTGAATATAAAGTAAGTTGCTTCTTATCTAGGTAGGAAGTTTTATCCCTCCTTGATTCTCCTATTAAGCAGTAGTTTGCAGAGGGCTGAAAATCCAGTGTTTCATTTCACTGTGGGAATAAAGTTAACAACTCAAATTCTACTTCAGAGCAGTTAGTAAAGTCTGGTTTCAGTCAGTCTATCTTACTATCAAGAGATTATTAACAACACAACTGACAAAAACAGAACTACATTGAAAGTTCACCTGACATTTTCGAACTGCATTGCCAAAGTCAGTTCCAAGCAGTTTTAATTAAATAAAGGAAGTGTAGCACAACAGAATAGGCAGCAGAAAGGATGTTAAATAATTTGTGGTTTCAGAGCCAAAATCCTGGCTTCAAAAGAAGTAATAGTACTAAACAGAATCATTGTTTAACTGTAGCTGCTGGTTTGGCTAATTCTAATATTTCATTAATGACATATCTCCTCAGATAATATATATCGTATTGTTTGCTTTATTGAGCAGTGGATACTGTTTATTTCATTCTGCCTTGTCTCTGATGTATTTTTCTAAGTTTATGATGCTAACGAACTGAATACACCTCAATAACTAAGTATCTGGGATGGAAAAGCTGGAGACTTGAGAATGAATTCATTCTGCCTTTGCCTGAGTGCAGTTTCACCAATGATCAGTGTAATTACTTTTCAGCCCTGTGCAGGCGAGCCCTGCATTTGTGTAAACACTCAGCTGACTATAATTCTGCTTGCAAAGCAGTCACGCTAGTCTCCTGTCACAATTATACTATAGCTTGTATTAAACAAGACCAAAATCAGTTATACAAAAAGTGAAAGGGATGGCCATAGAAACTTTTTTGTTCAAGGTGAAGTTTGCCGCCCCCCCCCCCCCCCACACACAGAATATGTAAGTAGAAAAGTAACTTTTTATTGCAATTAAAAAAAGCTAAAAATAGAGGATGCACAGAGCAACAACAAATACACCAGACAGCAGAGATCATCTGCTATCAGATCTATGCCTCCCACCCCCCTAGAAAAATCCACAGTCCATATTCTATCAAAAAAACTATGAAGATATACTGTTGTTAAGGCCAGGTAGCTCAGCTAATTGAAAGGCTTGTAACAAAGGTTCAAAGTTCAATCATACATTATGGAGGATTCAGAAAGACACCATACTCTGCAACCCAGTTTTTAGCAGAATTGATCAGTGTACGACAAAGAAACAATTCAAAGACAGTTGTAGTAATTAATGGTGGTACCAAGCCCCTGGCACTAAAACAGACTACTGGGTAATGCCACATGGAAATGTGTCAGTCCAAGTTTGTAGCGAATATAAATTATCCATGTGCTGCTATGTTCTGGAGGCCTACTCTAAGTTTGAAATAACACTGTTGAGGGAGACAAAAACAAGCTCTATCAGGCAGTTTCAGAAAATGGCAGTGGGGCTGAATGTGTTGTTTTATAGTGCTCATCCATCACTGTCTGTGGCAACAACAGGGCAGTTAGTGCTACAGCAGGTTAAGTGTTGCAAGGCAGTGTGTGTGTGTGTGTGTGTGTGTGTGTGTGTGTGTGTGTGTGTGTGTGTGTGTGTATAGATGCCTGCGCAACAGAGTTGGATGGGTAGATAAAGGAATCACTAACGCAGTTGCTCCACCTGTCCTAAGTGTTCATTTCAGAGGCATGCAAAGGAGTTGTTAATTAGTTTTTGTTCCATGTCTCTCTTGCACATCTCTGAATCGCTAGTTAGCTCTATAGTGCTATTAAAGTCCTGTTAGTGCTATGGAACAAGTTTACTGAATCATCGGCAGGTAAGAGTCCTGTACTATAATATAAAAAACCTGGGATGCAGACAGCAGCAGCAATGCATATAATAAACGTACACACGACACAGAAAAAAAAAATCAACAACCAGTTAACACACACTCCTTCAGAAAAAAAAACAGCATCCTGAATTCTATCAAGAAAATCTCGAATATACACTATTGCTTCAAATGCTTCAAAGCAGACTCAACAAAGCCTTCACAGCTCACATAAAATACTACAAAAGGAATCAGTAATGGCTTCATAATTCAAACACACAAATGTCATGCATATGGGGGTACAACAGTCTTTTTACTGCAATCACAGTAAACAATGACTAAACAAGACATACAACAGCAAACATGCAATAAAAAGGCAGCTGCTGTAGACAAACCAAGGACCACAAAGCAGGGGATTCTGAACTGAACGCAGCAGCACCGCCTTTTTAAACAAATTCACACTGATTTACAGAAGAATGAGGTTAGTACCTCTGTTAAATCAGAGTAGTGCTGAAGATTGGACACAACATACATAACCATTGAACAGAACCTAAACATTGTGCCCTGACTACAGGCAGAATCATTCAGAGGACAGCATAGGATTTCAACTATTACCACAAATGAATCTACCATTATTTAAATTGACAAGACACGCTGAATTGGTTACATTTGTCATAGTAGCTTTATAAATGCTATAAAACGTACAATATTTTCTGCATTAATGGAAGCATGGAGCTGTTGTTCAATGCTCTTCAAGAACATTAAAGACTTACTAAAACAAGGCATTTCAAATTATGTAACATTATGTTTAAACACCATACAATCTTTGCAAAGTGAAACTCTTAAAAACTGTTTGTATGCTATTTAGATTTTCAGTAACCTGCATAGCATATGTGGCAAAATTATAGTGATGTAACAGTTCAAGTTAAAAACTTAGAAGTGCAAACCCTCTCTTCCAGGTAGTTAGTGCAGAGGATTAAGGTGATGGGCTGCTTTCAATAGTAGAGTTTGAATCTCTCATCCTCTGTTTCTGACACTGAGCAAGTCAATTAACCAGACAGTGCTTGGGCCTAATTGGGATAAGTACTTCAATGTTCTCCAGGACCAGATGCCAAATAAGAATCTATAAACTCTGCATATCATGTATTAATTACACAAAAATCCATGAAAGGATAATACTCATTTTGTTTTACTAGATGGCTTAATTTAGTCTTACAACTCAGAAAAAAGATAATTGTTCCAGATGATGCATTCTTATCATTTCACAGGTAAATAAAAGCTTTACTCAGAAAAAAAAGTGTATGGCTGTTGTGCTGAATACAATACTTTTAAGGCATAGCTAGTTAAACAAAAGCTTTAGTAAAACAAATATCAAAAATAACACTGCAGTGATGAAAACTGACATCTCTGTGTTGAAATGCATAAAACTGTACAAAAATTTTGAGATGTGCTTCACACTGGAAATATAAGATGTAATGTCATTCTCCCTGCAGACCTCCCACTTACTACGAGTCAGTTTAGGTTACTGTGTGGAATTCAAAGTGGTATCTATATTAGTGCGCAGATAGCACCTTGTATAGTTAATGAGGTGCGAACTGCATGAGTGTTACTACTTAGAGCTGGGAAGCGCTATGACTTTTTTTTTTTTTTTACATTTGTTTTTCCAGCTGGGAAATGAATGATTAACATCAAAGAATAATGGGGAAATTGAAGCTGGCTTATAATATAGAGGGATGAAGCTCTGACTTTAACCCAGGTAACCCAGATTCACCTATCAGGTTCAACTGTCAGCTCAAGTGCCAGGGGATTTGGCTTTGGAAGGGATTGTAAGAAAGAGACCAGTGCCTACTCACCCTTCTTAGGGGCAGGGAGATTGTGTGGTCCGCTGTGGCACATTACTGGAACTCGAAAGATGGAAGTCGGGTCACAGGGCATGGTGCAAGAACTGGGTGTGCAGTCCTCAATAAGCATTATGAATGTATTTTAGAGGGAATTTGCACATGCATGAAAGCACAGATACACTACTGGGCTGGGGCAGGTATGGCAAGGATGCATGTTAACCACTATTGGGAAAGGTGATGGCTGACCGGGTGATAAATTCCTTGGAACCATACCCTTTGAAGTGTGCAGTACTACAGGACCTGTGCGTGGGCATCTTGCTTTTTGTGGTGTTAACTCTTCCATTAGGAGGAGACACTTAGCATATCACTGTTGTGCTGATGATACCCAGCTTTACATCTCCTTATATGTGTTCTGTTTCTGACATGGGGGGGGGGGGGCATTCATCAATGTATGGCTATTAACTGGTTGAAATTATAAACTTCAAAAACTGCAGACATGGCTGTTCATGCTACTCTGATAGACTGTCGTCTGCTGTGTCTTTTCCATCTTTCAGCTTCTATGATGACAGTAGGCTTGATGTGTAACTAAGATGCATATTCATGGTGTTATCCTGGATAACCAGCTAGCATATAGGGATCAGGTATCAGCCATAGCTAAATCATCTTGCATTCATCTTTGGAACATTTCCAGGATCAAGGGAGTTCATGCTCTGATCTCATGCATTCTTTACTACTGTAATGCCCTTACTTGGGACTTCCTGATACCAAGGCTGACCCTTTGGAGTTAGTGCAAATCTCTGGAGCCAGGCTATTATTGGGCTGTCTGATTACCAATACATTTTGCCTGTGTTGCAGTGCTCGCACCTCCTGGTCTTTTGTTGTATCATCTTTAAAATCCTGGCATTATTATGCTGTTGATATATTTGTTCATATACATTTGGGTTACATTATGTCAGGGAGTTTATACTGCTATTCCTTCTTCTTCGGGTGCTGTGCAGAACCTCCTAGGTGTGCTAGTTGTTCCACAGGTACAGCTAGAAATATCTGGTTATCACTGATTTATTTACTTTTTTAAAGTATTTTGCATTAGCTATTCATTTATTAAAATCCTGTATAGAGACTGATCATTTTCTCATAAAATTAGCAATCTTGCCCCAAGGATGTCTGTCCTCAGAGGTTATTATATTAAATAATGGGGTACCATGTTGACTGCTGACAGTTAATAGTTTTACCTCATTTGATGAAACACTCTGTCTCTGTACCTGGATTCAGCAAAAGATACTGGGCTGGATTTATGAAAGCTTGCATGGAGTGCAAGAAGAGTGTAGGAGCTCATGGCGGCAATAAATCTGACGTGCGATCCAGGTACAGCTGGCAGGGCGTGCACGAGAGCTGCTAAAGCTAATCTTGCACGGACAGCGTCATGGTATGCAAATTACCTCATTTGCTGCTGAAAGCTATGCAAATGAGGTAAATTTGCAATCCAGGAATCACTAACCTGTCTGTGGAAGATTAGTGTTATCTGCAGAAATGTACTCCGTTGGTAACGGAGTACCGTTCTGCAAATAGCTAAACGAAGCTATGACAGCTCCAAATAAAGGATGCATACAGTTGAGGAAGCATGCCAATGGCCAAATATAAGGCCATTGGCATTTATAAATGTTTAAAATTATTAAAATGTAACTTTTTTTTTCACCTGATCTCCAATGTTTAAACATAGCGTAGCACCGCGCAAACGTGTGGCGCTTTAAAAAACAAGAAAATAATTTAAAAATAGGCAAAAATAGGCATTTTCACTAAAAAGCTTACCCTGCCATGCAGGTGGATGGCAGGCTGAAGACAACATGGCCACTGAGTAGTGGTTGCTAAGGGGAGGAAGCTCAGTGTGAGAGATGTAACCATGCATTAGTAGGCAATCCTATGCAAATGAGGATAAGGTTAGTAAATCCCAATTTTCCCCAGTATGTGAGCCATGTCCCAAGAGTGTAAGTGTAGGAGTAGGTGAGTAGTAGAGTAGAATATAGGTGACATCATGAAGGGGTATGTCAGAAAGACTGTAAGCTAATTGGAGCACAGTGGCTTGTGTTTGCCCTGAGTTGCTCAGGATTGTAAGAGGCATGCATACAGTTGTCCTATTTGAAAACCTGAAACCAAAGGTGCACACTGTTAAAATATTGGAAATTTCTTGCAAAAGTGCACACAGCGTGTGTGCTCATGTGCACGCGTGTGCACGTGTTTGCGCAGCGCTGCCGGGGCAGAAACAGAAAGGGAAAAGGAAGGAAAATAAGTAGTAGGAAGTTAACCAAGGAGAGCTAGCAGAGCTGCCAGGTGAAATATATCAGAATCAGTCAATTACACACACAGCAGACTATCCCAGCCCAGCCCAGCACTTCTCCAATGTTCTCCAATGTTTAACTCTGCAAACAGCATTCTGTTTTTTCCCAAGAACTCTGCAACACTGCAGTATACAAAGAGGGAAAGTTTAAAAAGCTTAAGTCAGACAAAATGTTAGGGGCTGCTCTTGCTATCATAAACCAACATGTGCAAGGTGCTGAGGGTGGTGATGTTGTGAATGCTGCTGAGCAACCCACAGTGAGGAGACGGAGAAGAGTGTACAGACCCAGGGTAACCTACCAGGGGCTACATGAGCTGGAGATAGTGGAGTGCTATAGGGTGGACAGAAACTTCCTTCAGCAAATTGTTGAGCTGTGCCGGCCACGCATCACACACAGAACTAACAGAGGGGAACCCATCCAAGTGGATACCAAGGTATGTGTTGGCATAAGAATACTAGCTACAGGTACCTTCCAGAGCCCAACTGGTGATATGATGGGGATTTCACAGGCATCAGCATCCAGGGTACTCCACCAGTTCCTGGGTGCCATGTTAGCACATGCCGGTGAGCACGTATATTTCCCCAATTCCCGTGAGGCATTGGCCAGCAATATGCATCCTTTCCACCAAATAGCAGAATACCCTGAGGTAGTGAGTGCAATAGACTGCATGCACATACGCATCAAAGCACCACCTGGTGAGTGGGGTAGGGTCTACATCAACCACAAGGGCTTCCCCTCCATCAACTGCCAGGTCATGTGCGATGCCCAGGGCATAATAATGAATGTGTGTGCTGGCTGCCCTGGAAGCTATCACGATTCCCACATCTGGCATCTGACACAGCTGTACCAGAGATTTGCCAATGGGGACATCCCTGATGGTCACCTAGTGGGGGATGTTGGATACACACTGGAGCCGTGGCTGATGACACCCATCAGAAATGCACACACACCTGAACAAGAACTCCATAATGAGGCACATGCACAAACAAGAAACATAACTGAGCGTGTGTTAGGGATGCTCAAGTCATGGTTCCGGTGCCTGGACACATCTGGTGGAGCCTTGCAGTACTCAACAACTACATGTACCCAAATTGTTACGGTATGTGCCATGCTACACAATATGATCCTGCGGAAACAGCTGCAGCAAGAACAGCATGGGGCAGGGCCAAACAGCCCCCCACCATTGCCAAGACCTGCACAAGCACAGCATGACTCGGAGGAGGAACAACCTGTGCCTGCCCCAGTAGGCAGAAGGAGGTGTGCCCAGTATGCCCTGGCCTTGACAAAGAAGCAACGCATAGCACATACACTGACTCAGTAGGAACTCTGGAAATGACACCTCTCTCTGACTTGCACATACAGTAAAAGGGATGCCTAACTTGACACTACCTGTTTTCAAACATGTATAGGGAGTGTACTATGTGCATTCAACATAGGCAGCCCTGCAGCACCACCTGAGGCATGAGTGCCCTATTCTAAGCAATATAAAGCACTGCTAAGCACATTTTACAAGTAGTGAGCATATTTAAATACAATTGCGCATAGCTGCGCACCGCGCTAACCAGCACAACGTCGGGCAAAGTTGGGCAATGTTGGGCATAGTCGTGCAAAGTTGGGTAAACATGCTCACACCTGCTTTACTGTTCCTTAACCAGTCAGATCTGCCCAGCAGGAAAATAAAAAACAGTGACAGGGCTCGAACTCAGGATACTGTGCACTGTACTGAACCACTAAGCCATGACAGCATTTCACTGGCACAGACACAACTTAAGTCACTCACACATACCAGTTGGGGGGGTCACATACCTAACAGTCACAGCCAGCAGGACAATTGCAGACAAACGCAAACACAAACAAATGCTGTATCATGCCCTCTGAAGAGGCATATGAGTAACCTCCCCCCAAGCCTATGCAGACAGATAACAGCTGGCCAGGCAATGTGATGTGGGTTGGGTAGGCTATGAAGTCATAAACTAATATGTGTGTAATTGGAAGCTAAGGTCTGTAGTACAGTGGTATGCCTCAAGCCAGTACGATAGGCAACAGTACAGACTGAAATGGAGTACCTGACATAGCAGTGCAGGCCTAGCAAATGTGTATAAGTGTCAGATGTACCCCTCATCCTATGTACACCCACAGTAACAATCAGGTGTGCCCCCCCCGGTAGAAATGTAAAAATAATAGCTGTCCCCCCTGTATGTATAAATGTTGATAAGTCTATGCAAATCAACTCTTGGTAGCCTTGCAGGCCCAGCATGCTTCCTGTCGATGTACAACACAAAGGTGAGCCCTGAAGTAAAAAACAACTTGATTTTTTACACACATATAGTATATATGCCCATAGTGGGCATGCTCACACACTTAAACAAATTTAGCAAATTTCAGTCAGCAACATACTGAAAGGTCATACTGGGCACACTCACACACTTAGGCCATGTCTGAGTACAGCAGTGGGCCACACATATCTGGCAGTTGCAGTTCTTACTCCAGACACTTATCACTATTCACCAACCCTGCCTTGCACACACAGTGATATGAAAACAGACCCATATAATATATTGGACCCCTGTCATAATCAAACTATGTACTACAAGTACTTAAGTTGTTCAAATAAAGTGAAAATCCAAAGAAGATCAATAAATCTCCGATCAGTATCATCAAGAAACAATGAGCACTCCTAACATTATCCAAGCCATGTTCTGGCAAAAATATTGCCAAACAGTCCATAGAGAACCATGAAGCTTTCTTTCGCTATGTCATAAATATCAATGTAAACTCATATATGTTCTGAGTCAGTGCAAAGTGTAAATGAATACATGTACATGACTGACATTGCCAACATCTTGTCAGACAGGTTCATACATATTTACCCCCCTTTCACTGACAAAAGTGCCCATTACCATACCTGGGGATTGTGAAAACCCAGAAATCACATATACAATGGTTAAACAGCTCTATCCAAACCTAAAAACACTGTGTCTATGGGATGACATGGTTTCCCTGGCTGTGTCATATGTGAACTCCAAAACAAACAGACCCTGCACCTGAACAGTCTGTTGAGACTCGCCCTCTGTACAGGATATGAAACTGTTGAATGGGTTACAGCAACATTTGGCATACTCCAAAAGTGTTGATGCACAACAGACCATGGGAACTATTGTCTTATAAGCCTAATACACCTGATCTGCAAGACCATGGAGTCCATCATTATGGAACTCATAAACAGAGCTATTGGGAGCCTACAAACACCCAACCCTACCCATTTTGGTTTGGTCAGGGGCAGATCATGGTTCCTAAACCTGCTAGACAGTTTTCAAGGCAGTCACCCAGGACATACATCAATGAAATGAGCTACACACGGCCTACATAGACCTTGAAAAGCCCTCTTCCAACATCCCACACACATGTCGTATCCACAAAATCAACAACCTGTGCATAAACATGCATGTCATCTGATGGATTGCCAACTGGGGCACAGATAGATCCCACAAGGTAAGAATTGTGGTCTCCCTGTTGGACTGTAAGCTGATAACAACTGCTGTCCCCCATGGCTCAGTCCTGGGACCCCTCCTGTCTGGTATATACTTTTCTGAAATACAGTCAAACACACGAGGGCTATGGTTAGCAAAGTTTGTGGCTGACTGCAAAAAGGTTGTCATAATCGATGTTTGGGACAACAGAGACATCCTTAAAAAGGGTCTCAGTCAGACAGATGTGGTGTCAAAATGATGGCCTTGAGCTACAGTCATACAAATACCACATAGGTGCCAACACCCTAAATATGGAGGTAATAATAAGGGATCTATGGACACATGTCGATAGTCATCTCTACTTCCAGAAACACATTCACAAAGTGGTTAGAAAATCATGCTATGTGTTCCCACAAATTGCCAAGGTCTTTGCATGTAGGTCAGCGGATGTTCCCTCTACTCATCAGTCATCAGACCCATCAGAGAGTATCATGGCACACTTGCGATGAATCTGACTAGGCACTTTCAGCAGCTGGAACGACCACTGAAGTACCTCAAAAAGAGGATTACTGGCCTCAAACAGTTACCCAATGCAACAAGACTGAATTTAACTCAGTCTGTACTCTGTTGCATACTGTCTACTCAGGCGATCTTTGCCCAACAGACAGGTCCATGTCCAATGCAGAACTGATGTACATGCGCTATCTGAAGTAAACCCAAGTTCACTGTGCCACATGCTCTAGGGATATCATCATCACAACAATAAATAGAACATGTTGGAGGGATACATTACTAACTCACAGACTTCCCTTGCTTTGGAACAGGCTCCCAACCTACATTAAGCTGAGTCCCTCACTGACACTCTTCCAGAGGAGCCTTGATGAGTGTATGTGAAACTGAACTGTCACACCATGGATCACTTCATCAGCTCTACTACACAGAGGCCTAGGGAACCAACCCCATGTGTGATGATAGCTGCACACTCTGACCATACTAATATATATGCCTTCAGGCAGATAGCCTATTACTTACCTAGGTACCTATATATATATGTAGGGGGAACACAGTATAATAAGCCAAAGATGGATGGGCAGAGATGTGTGTAAGAGGGTGACCATGACAGGGAGCCATCCAGGACTGTCCCACCCAGCACACATCCCAATGGCACAAAAGACATGAGGTGCACATCTCACCCATTGTACATAACAGCCACCAGTATCTGTACGCATTACAGTGTATGTGGTCCATGTGCCTGCTGTACAACATGACTGTACAATGAAGTACACATCTACTATCTGTAGACATGTACCTGTCACATAGGTTCATAGGTATGTAGTAGACTATCTTAACGAAGGCATATATTAGCCTAGGCAAGTTGTGCAGCTTTCACCACCCCATTGGGTAGTCTCCTAAGCCCTAGTTCTAATAGTTAGTACACTAAGCCCTTTTCTAGTGGGGCTGCTGATGTGATGCCTGGCGTGAATTGTCTGTTTCCCATCCACTCATCAAGGTTCCTATTGAAGAGTGTCAGTGAGGGGCTCTGTCTGATGTACATTGGGACTCTGTTCCACAGTAAGGCAAGTGTCTGGGATGGTACTCTATCCCACCAGCATGTTGTATTCATTGTTGTAATGAGGTTCATATCCCTGGAGTGTGTAGTGTGGCTCAATTTTGTTATTCGTAGATGGAGCATATTCAACAGTTATGTGTTGGACATGGCTCTGTATGTTAGGCAGAGTGTGCCTCTGAGTAGGCGGTACGCAACGGAGAACAGATTTAGTTTTACCAGTTGTGTTGCATAACACAACTGTTTGAGGCCAGTAATCCTCTTGGTGAGGTACCTCTGTGGTCTCTACAGCTGCTGGATATGCTTAGTAGAGTACATCCAAAATCGTGCATTGTACTCAATGATGGGTCTGGTGACTTAAGAGTAGAGGGCCACCACTACCTCTTTTGATCCTGATGCAAACCCTTTGTTGATTAGATGGGCCACATAGGATTTCCCAATCACTTTGGCAACATGGTTGTCAAAGGAAAGATGACTATCTACTTGTGTCCCCAGATCCATTATTACCTTGTCAGTTTTAAGAGGGTAATACATATGTGGTAGTTTGTTGGTACTTTGTTTTCACCAAAGGGGATTACTATGCATTCTTCCACTTTGAGCTTGAGGCCATGATTCTGACACCACACATCTGTTTCATAGAGTCCCTTCTGGAGAATATTTGTGTCATCCGGGGAATCTATTATGGCAAACACTTTACAGTTCCCAGCAAACTTAGTCAAACACAACACTCCTGTGTTGGCATGTACTTTTGAGAAGTCTATACCAAACAGGAGGGACCCCAGGACTGAACCCTGGGGGACACCAGTTGTTACTGGTGTAGAGTATGACATGTAGCCAGCAACTCTTAATTTGTTGGATCTATGTGTGAGCCAGTTTGCAATCCATCTTGTGATGTATGGATTCATGCCCAGGTTGATGAGTTCATCTATGATACCTGACTGGGGAATGGTGTCAAAGGCCTTAGCGCGGTATAGGTAGGCTGTGTGGCACTCATTTCAATCATCTGTAGCCTGGGTAACTGTCTCAAAGAAATCCACCCAGTTCAGGAGGCGTGATCTGCATTTGATGAAGCCAAACTGGGTGTGCTCAACTGTGTGAAGGTTCCCAATGTCTTTATTGTTGACTTCCATTATGATTGGCTCCATTGCCTTGCAGATTAGACTCATCAGGCTCATAGACCATGAATGCCAAGGGTCTTTTGTGGATCCACCCCTGTTGAGTGGGAAGAATGTTGCTGTGCAACATTCTATGGGTACATATCCTGTAGAGAGCATGTAGAGAGAGGTGTAGGTATCCTTGATGAATATGGATACATCCCCACCCTATGTGCTATGATCCAGGTTCTGATGCTGGAAGGTATGGAATGAGTAGTGTCCTGGCAGTGCTGGTGTGCTCTCTGGAGCCTTGAACTAGGTTTCTGTTACTGCACAGATATCAATATTCTTCATACTGAGAAGTGCCTCAAGTGTGTGCATTTGGAGGCTGAGACTTCTGGCAATGAGTAGCATTTAGCTCACTTTGTGGTTGTTTGTGTTGGTTACGGTGTTTGGTTTGTCCTGAGTGTTCCACACCTGAAGTCAATGCCTCATTTGTCCGATCTGACCATAAGCTAATTACCCTACATATCCACATTCTGCCCCCACCCCCCCATTAAGGAAACCATGTTAAAAATTTCTCCAAAGCCAACTTCATGCTTCTTAAGACAGAAGTGGTGAACTTCAGGACACCCATGCAGATGGACAATACAGTTACCACTACTGAATCCTACACAATTGCACTTTATAAGCACTTACATGAGTGCATGGATCATGCTATCCCAAACAGAACCAAGACGCTATCCTCCAAGAAAAGGAAGCCAATCTGGTGGTCCCCTGCCATAAACAAACTGCACAACAGAAGGAAGAAACTGTTGCAAAAGAGGGTAAAATCCCATGAGTGGAGGAGCTCCCTGGTCAGCCTCAGTAAGAAGTTGCGATCCCTGATAAAATCCTCCAAAGCTAGTTACGAAAACAAAATTGCCACTGATTCTAAAGACAACCACAAAGCATTATATAGCTATGTCAAGAATCTCAATGGCAACACTCAGATCTGCTCTGAGTTACAGCACAATGGCACTAAATATACAGACCCAACTGATATTGCCAACATCCTGGCAGATAGGATCAGTGCTAACTTTACCCCCCTCTCATCCATGAAAGAGCCCATCTCTATACCAGAAGAATGCAAAGTTGCTGTCAACACGACTGCACAGGTAAAAACCACTCTCCAAAGCCAGGAACACAGCATCCATGGGACCAGATAACATCCCAGGCTGCGTTCTACACGAACTACAGAACGAACTGGAACCACACCTAAGTACTATGTTCAATCATAGTCTCACCTCAGGCTTTGTGCCTGCTGAATGGCGCACAGTGATGGTTATCCCACTACACAAGGGGGGAGCCACCTCAGACCCCAGGAACTAGCTCCCCATTAGCCTGATGAGTCTGGTCTGCAAGGCCATGGAACGTATCATCATGGAACTTAGAAACAAAGACATTGGTAATCTCCAAACTCTGGACCACAACCAGTTTGGGTTTGTAAAAGGCAGATCATGTCTCCTAAACCTGACAGACTTCTTTGAAACAGTCACCAAAGCCGTAGACAAGTGTACGGTGGTTCACACAGCCTATCTAGATCTTGCCAAGGCTTTCAACACCATCCCCCACTCTGGAATTATAGATAAACTCACTAAACTAGATATAAATCCCTATGTCACAAGATGGGTTGCCAACTGGCTCACTGACAGAACCCACACTGTGAAAGTAGCAGACTCCAAATCCAACTTCAGACCAGTGACAAGTGGAGTACCACAGGGTTCAGTCCTGTGTCCTGTCCTGTTTGGTATCTACTTCCCTGAAGTACAGGCTAACACAGAAGGTCTTTGGCTAATGAAGTTCCCAGATGACTGCAAACTAGGAGCCATAATCGAAACTGCTAACGATGTGGACATACTACAAAAGGGCCTCACTGAGACAGATGCCAGGTGTCAAAGCCATGGCCTCAAGCTCAATGCCAAAAAGTGCATTGTCATACCCTTTGGTAAAAACTCTGTACCCATGAATTACAACATAGGCGGTAGTATACTTAACACTGAAAGTGTGTTAAGAAACCTTGGGACACAGGTGGACAGTAGTCTCTCCTTTGATAATCACATTGCCACAGTAGTCAGGAAATCCTTCTATGTGGCACACCTCATCACAAAAGGTTTCTCATGCAGAAAAAAAGAGGTCATTGTTCCCCTCTACTCATCACTCATTAGATCCACTATAGAGTACAATGCCCCTTTTGGTATGTACCTCACAAGGCATCTACAACAACTGGAAATCCCGCAGAAATACCTCACAAAGAGGATTAGCGGCCTCAAATACATGCCCTACACAGACCGCCTCAAAACACTCCAGCTTTACTCTGTTGCATATCGCCTACTCAGAGGTGATCTCTGCCTAACATACAAAGCTATGTCAAACCCAGAGCTGTTGGACATGCTCCACTTAAAGAAATCTCAATCCCTCCAAGCTTCGGCCCCAAAACCCGGACTGAAATACAAAAGGAGGGGGTGTATCCATTTTCATAAAGGATACCCACACCTCCAGGTTAGTGGCACAGCACGAGGCCTCGGAGACCATCCAAGTGCAACTAACAGTGGGAAAAGCTGCTTATCAGATCGTAGCCTGTTACAGATCACCTACTTTGTCTCAGGACCGTCACTCAGCATTCCTGAGATCACTGGAAAATATGAAGGTCCTACCAAACACCATGATATTAGGAGATTTCAACTACCCAAACATTGACTGGGAGAATTACTCAAGTACAAACTCCTTTGCCCAATGCTTCCTAGAGTTTATAAACTCAAATGCCCTGGAACAGCTGGTCACCATGCCCACTAGAGGTGTCAACATACTGGACCTGATCATCACCAACATGGGGGATCAGTGTTCCACACCAGAGGTAAACCCCTCGCTGGTAAGATCAGATCATAAAGTAATCACACTGGACATCCACATCCTGACCCCACCCCCAGTCAAGGAAACCACTGTGAAAAACTTTACAAAAGCAAACTTCACACTTCTCAAGACCGAAGTGGAAAGTTTCAAAGCCCCCTTGCTACAGGATAATGCTATCCAATCCACAGAATCCTTTACAAGTGCATTCTATGAGCATCTACAGGGATGCATGGATCAAGCCATCCCAAGTAAAACCAAGACTCACTCCTCCAAAAAGAGGAAACCAGTCTGGTGGTCCTTGGCCATAAATAAGCTGTACAACATAAGGAGGAAACTACTACATGATAGAGCAAAATTCCAAAAAGGAAAGGCATCAATGATCATTATTAGCAAGAAACTACCATCACTCATAAAATCATCCAAGGCCAGTTTCTAAAGAAAAATTGCCAAGGAATCTAAAGATAACCACAAAGCCTTCTTTAGCTATATCAAACATTTAGGTGGCAACTCCCAGATATGCTCTGAGCTACTGCAAATGGCAAAAAATACACTGAACCAACTGACATTGCCAACATCCTGGCGGACAAGTTCAGTGCAAACTTCACCCCCCCCCCCTCACCCCCAAAAAGGCCTGTGTCCATCCCAGAAGAATGCAGAGCCCCAGACATCACAGATATGCAGGTAAAAACAGCCCTCTCCAAAGCTAAGAACACAGCATCAATGGGACCAGATGGTGTCCCAGGCTGCGTCTTACACGAGCTCCAAAAGGAACTAAACCCTCACCTAAATTCACTGTTCAGACTCAGCCTTACCACAGGCTATGTACCCAAAGAATGGTATACAGCAACAGTCATCCCACTCCACAAAGGTGGTGCCACAGCAGAACCTGGGAACTATCGCCCTATAAGCCTGACCAGCCTGGTCTGCAAAGCTATGGAGCAAATTATCATGGAACTCATAAACAGAGACATTGGGAACCTCCAGACACTGGACCCTACCCAATTCAGCTTTGTTAAAGGCAGATCCTGCCTCCTAAACCTAGTTGACTTCTTTGAAACAGTTACCAAGGCCATAGATGAAGGGAAGGTAGTCCACACAGCCTACCTGGACCTCACTAAGGCCTTCAACACCATTCCCCACTCTGGTATCATAGACAAGCTTACCAACTTAAACATTAACCCCTATTTCACGAGATGGGTGACCATCTGGCTCATGGATAGAACACACATGGTCAGAGTTGCGGGTGCCATGTCCGACCCTAAACCAGTCACAAGTGGCGTCCCACAGGGCTCGGTCCTGGGACCCCTCCTGTTCAGTATATACTTCTCTGAGGTACAGGCAAGCATGGGAGGACTATGGCTGACCAAGTTCACAGATGACTGCAAACTGGGGGCCATAATCGACTCTCCGGCTGACACAGACATCCTCCAGAAGGGTCTTACAGAGACAGATACCTGGTGTCAAAACCATGGCCTCAAGCTGAATGCCAAAAAATGCATAGTCATCCCCTTTGGAAAAAACAAAGTGCCCACGAATGACCACATAAATAGTAATCCACTAGATACGGAAAATGTAATTAGGGACCTGTGGACCTAGGTAGATAGTAACCTCTCCTTTGATAATTACATTGCCAAAGTGGTTAGAAATTCCTTCTATGTAGCCCACCTAATCACGAAAGGGTTCACCTCTAGATCAAGAGAGGTCATTGTGCCCCATCTACTCATCACTCATTAGGCTCATAATAGAGTACAATGCCCCATTTGGTATGTACCTTAATCGGCACATGCAACAGCTGGTAAGACCACAGAAGTACCTCACCAAGAGGATCATGGGCCTCAAAGAGATGCCCTATGCAGCTCGACTAAAGAAACTCCATCTCTACTCGGTTGCTTACTGCCTGCTCAGAGGTGATCTATGCCTGATGTATAAGGCCATGTCCAACCCGGAATTAATGGACATGCTCCACCTCAAGAAAACCAAATCTCTTAGAGCCACACGCTCCAGTGAATTATACCTCAGCACAGCAATAAACAGGACGTGCTGGAGGGATAGATTCCCGTCCCAGAGACGCTCTGGAATAGAATCCCAGTTTATGTTAGGCAGAGCCCCTTGCTGACTCTCTTCAACAGGAATCTTGACGAGTGGATAGGAAATTGTAAATTTACCCCTGGGATCACTTCAGTGGCCCTGTTAGACAGAGGCCCAGGAAACTAATTTAAAAGGGAGGCGAAAGTCAACACATTCTGGCTAGGCTTATAAATGCCCTTGGGCAGATAGCCTAGTACCTACCTATTAACCTATGAACCTACACGCTCTAGGGACCTAAACCTTGTCACCACAATAAAAAGAACATGCCGGAGGGATAGATTCCTGTCCCAGAGACTTCCCATACTACCTATCTATATCAAACAAAGCTCCTCATTAGCACTCTTCAAGAAAAATCTTGATAATTGGATGGGAAATAGGAAATTCACCCTGGAGATCACTTCTGTGTCTCTGCTCGACAGTGGCACAGGAAAATAAATTTCTTGGGTGGCAAAAGCCAGGGTACCTTTTTGGCTGGGCTTGTATAGGCCCCAGGGCCGATAGCCTAGTACCTACCTATGAACCTATGAATGTATGAGCCATTGAGCCTTGCCTAAAAAAGATGATATGGGGACAGCAGGAGCCTTGGCCAGTATTCAGAAGCATAGGGGCGACAAGTTCAAACCATCTGTAGCGAAGCAACAAGGCTTGTCTATCATGTCATCACAGGCAGACAGAGACTGGATCCCCTTTGAATGACACCAGAAGCTCAGGCAATTGTTGAAGTTTATCGTCTTTCTGTTATATTGCAGTATCATGTAAGTGAAGGTAAGATGCTGCTCAAGGTCAGGGTCATACCAGCCTGGGCTACATGATCATAGAGCTACTATATATCTCTTGTCATGTTGTCCTGGGAGGTATGTCTCAGATCATTCACACGGACATGTACAAAGAACACGTCATATATGTACCTGTTCTGGAGTGATGTAAGTGCTTGTGTTATGTTGCGGATCATAGCACCTGACAGACAACTGACAGTAACCTTCCCCTTGTTCAGCCGAGTGAGTGGAACATCTGTGTGCCTGACTATGAAGTCACCTATTACTAGCGTGTTGGGTATGTTCTTTTGTCTTAGGGTCTGTTGTGAGGCACACTGCTTTGGTGTATTATGTGTTTTCTGGCATGTGCTTGGAGGTGCATGTTGCTTGCTTGTCTGCTCAGGAGGACACTCTCTCTTTTTCAGATTAATATTTGTATTCTCCGAGTATGGTAATGTGTATTTATGTGTGTGTTTTGCTGGTGTTTATATTGTAGGTCTATGTGAGACAGTTGGTGTTGTGGTTGTATGACCCTACTTCTCCTGACTGTATTGTCCAGTATTGGGTTG
The DNA here is from genome assembly GCF_019279795.1 of Protopterus annectens. Classification (NCBI taxonomy): domain Eukaryota; kingdom Metazoa; phylum Chordata; order Ceratodontiformes; family Protopteridae; genus Protopterus; species Protopterus annectens. The sequence goes on from NC_056741.1 coordinate 917,158,228, forward strand.
ACAGAGATTAGCCACCGGTTTGACCCTGTGTGTGCCAGCATGTGGTGCATCAACCCATATTTAATATGGTCATGGCCTATGCATACAATACACTCACAATACACCTAGTATGATAAGCCTGCTGAGGTTAGCAAATGTGAAAAAACCTTTGGGCAAACTGTTAGCAAGTAATGTCTGTATTGCACCCTGTAACTCCATATTGCTTCCTGAAGTGTAAAGAAGTACTTATTTTGGATTATGAACACCGCACTTGCCAACTGTGTGTGTGTGTGTCTGTCTCTCCTTGGGGAGAGAGCAACCTTTTTGGAGACTGCTCACACCCCTTAAAAGTGGTATACTCATCTTTGTCAACTCTGATGATGCCACCATCCTATAAATATACCTGTGGAAAGGAGAAATCCCAGTAACGTGTATAGTGTGTTTTATAAATGTGTATTGCTGTAGTATCATAATGTAGTTAGTTTCATAGTTTCATAGTTTCATAGTTTGGTACTAGGCTAGCTGCCCTGGGGCATTTATAAGCCTAGCCATAGTGATGTGGCTTTCGCCACCCCATGTAATGGTACAAAAGTGTACAGAATAGATTTAGAATAATGTGCCTCTGTCTAGTAGTGACACAGTGAAGACCCCCTTACATAATAGAATTAGTTTACTGTGCCTCTGTCTAGTAGTGACACAGAAATGACCCCTGGGGTAAACCTACGATCTCCCATCCACTCGACAAGATTTCTCTTGAAGAGAGTCAGTGAGGGGCTCTGCCTAACATGAACTGGGATTCTGTTCCAGAGTATGGGAAGCCTCTGAGTTATGAATCTGTCCCTCCAGCATGTCCTATTCATATTTGTGCTGAGGTTTAAATCTTTAGCTCTCGTGGTTCTGATGGATTTGGATTTTTTGAGGTGGAGCATGTCCATCAATTCCTGATTGGACATGCCCTTGTATGTCAGGCACAGATCACCTCTGAGCAGGCGGTATGCTACTGAACAGAGCTGGAGTTTCTTTAGTCTGGCAGCATATGACATATGTTGGAGACCCTTGATCCTCTTGGTGAGGTACTTTTGGGGTCTCTCTAGCTGTTGCAAGTGCCGGGTGAGGTACATACCGAATGGGGCATTGTACTCAATCATGGGCCTGATAAGGGAGGAATATAGGGGTACAATGACCTCCTTTGATCTGGATGTGAATCCCTTCATGATAAGGTAGGCAAGGTAGAAAGTCTTTCTAACCACTTTGGCAATGTGGGTGTCAAATGAGAGGTCACTATCGACTTAAGTCCCCAGGTCTCTGATTACTTTTTCCGTACTCAGTGGGTTACTGTCTATGTGATAATTTGTGGGTACTTTGTTTTTCCCAAAGGGGATGACTATACATTTTTTGGCATTTAGTTTAAGGCCATGACGCCGGCACCAGTTGTCCGTTTCAGTGAGGCCTTTCTGTAGGATGTATGTGTTAGCTGGTGTATCGACTATGGCGTCTAGTTTGCAGTCATCTGTGAACTTTGTCAGTCACAACCCTCCCATGTTTGCTTTCACATCTGAGAAATAAATGCCAAACAAGAGGGGGCCCAGGACAGAGCCCTGTGGGACACCACTTGTGACTGGCTATGAGTCTGACATGGCTCCAGCGATTTTGACTTTATGGGTTCTATCCTTTAGCCAGTTTGCCACCCATCTTGTGACATATGGATTTACATTTAAGCTGTTGAGCTTGTCTATGATGCCAGAGTGGGGTATTGTGTCGAAAGCTTTAGCCAAGTCCAGGTAGGCTGTATGGACTGCTTTGCCCTCGTCAATGGCTCTAGTGACTGTTTCAAAAAAGTCAACCAGTTTCAAAAGACAGGATTTGCCCTTTACAAAGCCGAACTGGGTGGGATCAAGTGTCTGTAAGTCCCCAATGTCTCTGTTTATGAGTTCCATAATGATTCTTTCCATAGCTTTGCAGACCAGGCTGGTTAAGCTTATGGGGCGGTAGTTACCAGGGTCTGTAGAGGTGCCTCCTTTGTGGAGTGGGACTACTGTTGCTGTACGCCAGTGTTCAGGTACATATCCTGTAGTAAGGCTAAGGTTAAATAGCATTTTTATGTACGGGTTTAGCTCCTCTTGGAGTTCACGTAGCACGCAACCCAGGATACCGTCAGGTCCCATTGATGCTGTGTTTTTAGCTTTGCTGAGGCGGTTTTCACCTGGACATCTGAGATGACAGGGAGGTTACATTCAGCTGGGATAAGTATTTCTTCTTTTGGGGGTGAGGGAGGGGAGAAATTTGCACTAAACCTGTCTGCCAGAATGTTGGCAATATCTGTGGGTTCAGTGTATTTTTTGTCATTGTGAACTAACTCTGAACATATCTGAGGGTTTCCGCCCAGGTTTCTAACATAGCTGAAGAAGGCCTTGTGGTTATCTTTAGTGTCCATAGCGATCTTTCTCTCAAAGTTGGCCTTGGATGTTTTTATGAGAGAACGTAACTTTCTACTAGTGCTGATCAGAGATGCCTTCTCTTTATGGGATTTTGCTCTGTCATGCAGTAGCTTCCTTCTTTTGTTATACAATTTGTTTATGGCTGGGGTCCACCAGACAGGATGCCTGCCCTTGGTGGAGAGGGTCTTGGTTTTATTTGGGATTGCATGATCCATGCATTCTTGGAGATGTCCGTAGAAAGCATTTGTGAAGGATTCTGCATTGTAGGATGTGGTTTCCACTGGCCCAGTGGGCTTAAAGGATACCATCTCAGTTTTAAGAAGTGTAAAGTCAGCTTTTGAGAAGTTTTTCACTGTAGTCTTTTGTGTTGGAGGTGGAGGTGGGATATGTATATCCAGGGTGATTAGTTTGTGGTCAGATCTCACTAGTGAGGGGTATACTTCCGGTGTGGAGCACTTTGTCCCCTTGTTTGTGATGATCAGGTCTAGTATATTATCTCCCCTTGTGGGAGAGGTGACTAGCTGTTCCATTGCATTTGAATTTATTAATTCCAGGAACCTTTGGGCTAGGGTGTTTGGGCTAGAATAATGCACCCAGTCTATGTTAGGGTAGTTGAAGTCTCCCAATATGATGGTGTTTGGTGAGACATTCATATCCTCCAATGTCTTCAGGAAGGCTGAGTGGGGTTCCTGAGATTGGGAGGGTGGTCTGTAACATGCTACCAGTTGTATAGCAGTTTTGCCTACGGTTAGTTGCACCTGGATAGTCTCTGATGCTTCATGTGTTGCACTAACCTGGAGGTGTGGGTGTCCTTGATGAATATGGACACTCCCCCTCCCTTTTTGGTTTGGCCCGAGTTTTGGGGCAGAAAAGCATGATACGAGGTATAGCCTGGTAGTGCTGGGGTGCTCTCAGGAGCCTTGAACCAGGTTTCAGTTACTGCACAGACATCGATGTTCTCCATACTGAGGAGTGCTTCGAGATCCTGCAGCTTGAGATTTAGACTTCTGGCATTGAGCAGCATTACCCTTAATTTTTTTCCATTTTTGTTTTCTAAGGAGGTGGGTTTGTCTTTTGAGCCTTGCCTAAAAAGGCACTATGGGGAGGCAAGAGCCTTAGCCAATATCCGGAAGCCCAGTGGTGACAGATGCAAGCTGACCCTTGCGAAGCAGCGTGGCTTGTCCAGCATGTCATCCCAAGCAGACAGACATTGGATCCCCCTAGAATGACACCAGTATTTGAGCCAATTATTAAAGCTGATCATCTTGTCTTTGTATTGTGGCATCATTCTTGGTGAGGGCAAGATGCTGCTCAGGGTCAGGGTCATACCAGCCTGGGCTACATAATCAGAGAGCTCCTCTATGTCTCTTTTCATGTAGTCCAGGGAGGTATGTCTCAGGTCATTCACACCGGCATGGACAATGATGGAGTCATATTTGTACTTGCTTTGGAGTGACCTGAGTGCGTGTGTTATGTGGCGGATCCTAGCTCCCGATAAGCAGCTCACCGTTACCCTCTCCTTGTTCAGCCTGGTAAGCGGAACGTCAGTGTGTCTGACTATAGAGTCACCTATTACTAGTGTATCAGGCATGGTGTTTGGCCTTAAGGGGTGTGATTGTTTGACACACTGATTTATTGAAGTATGTGTTGCATGTGTTATGTTTTGAGGTGGTGGATTTTTGGGTGTCTGCTTTGTGAGCCTCTGTTGTTTTGGTAAGTTTTTTGTTAGAGCCTCTGAGTATGTCTTTGTGTTATTATGTGTTTGGTTTGCAGTTGTGGTAGGTCTATGTGGGACTGGGTTTGGTGTGTGTGTGGTTACCTTCTCCTCCTGTCTGGTCTTGCCAGTCCTGAGTTGAGAGAGTTCAGCCTCCAGTTTGGCTATATAGTTGCATCTCTCACATGTATTTGTGTTTGTTGGGAGGAGGAGAGGGTTGTCTGTGTACATGAGACAATTGTAGCATTGTCTCAAGATTCCCAGATTAACCAGCTGAACTGGAGAGGATGCTAGTAATCTACCACTCGACATGCTAGAATATTATAAGGGAGTGCTGTGCCTTTAAGGGAAGTGGGTGGTAGGTGGATGTAGTGCTTACTTTAGTTAGCGAGTGCTTACTTAGAAGAGAGGTTTTGAGAACAAGTGCTAGGCTTATAATAAAGCGATTAGACTGATTTTTATAAGAGTACAGCTTTCTTAAGGGAAAATTTGAAGAGCAGACTTGGCGGAGCCAGAAAAAGTTTAACCTTGTTTAACCCGGCTGCTATGCACAAATCATAAAGTGCAAATGCGGATTTTAAACAGGGAACTTCAAAGAGCTAGAAATGGTCCAAAACAACCAGTTATTACAAGCTCTTGTGCTCAGGTGACTTCTTCCGGGACAGATAGGTCGCTCAACGCTCCCCTCTCCCACTGGTGAGCAAAGAAACTTCTTTCTATCCAAGTAAGGCAATGGACAACACAGGAACTACACCACAGCCCAGAATACAGCAAAGCCTGTATACTGGTCTAAACTAGTCGAGGCGAGGCAGGAAAACAAGGATATTTTTTTGGTTTTTTGTTTTGAGATAGAAAGCACACAGAAATGCAGGAAACAGTAATAAATCAGTTACACAGGCTAGCACACTTTAGTGGGCAGCCTCAATAGTTAAATTTAACAAACAAACAAACAACTTTCGACCAATTTTCGACTAAATGAAACTTTAAGTGCAGATAATATATAATGCAACAAACAGTTAAAAAAACAGTTTAAGCTTGTTCAAGGTAAGCAAGAGAAGGTATTTCAGGTAAAAAAACAGCAAAAAATATGGGTTTGAATCCTGCACTTCTCATCTGTGTGTGTCTCCCTGGGGAAGAGCAACCTTTTTGGAGACTACTCACACCCCTTAAAAGTGGTATACTCATCTTTGTCAAGTCTGATGATGTCACCATCCTACAAATAAACCTGTGGAAAGGTGAAATCCCAGTAATGTATATAGTGTGTTGTGTAAATGCGTACTGCTGTAGTATCATAATGTAGTTAGGTAGGGGTTTGAATCCTGCACTTGCCAACTGTGTGTGTGTGTGTGTGTGTGTGTGTGTGTGTGTGTGTGTGTCTCCCTGGGGAGGAGCAACCTTTTTGGAGAATACTCACACCCCTTAAAAGTGGTATACTCATCTTTGACAAGTCTGATGATGTCACCATCCTACAAATATACCTGTGGAAAGGTGAAATCCCAGTAATGTGTATAGCGTGTCGTGTAAATGTGTACTGCTCCACTATCATAATGTAGTTAGGTAGGGGTTTGAATCTTGCACTTGCCAACTGTGTGTGTCTCCCTGGGGAGGAGCAACCTTTTTGAAGAATACTCACACCCCTTAAAAGTGGTATACTCATCTTTGACAAGTCTGATGATGTCACCATCCTACAAATATACCTGTGGAAAGGTGAAATCCCAGTAATGTGTTTAGTGCATCATGTAAATTCATACTGCTGTCGTATCATAATGTAGTTAGGAAGGAGTTTGAATCTTGCACTTGCTGACTGTGTGTGTTCCAGGTGTGTGACACCATTGGTCAATTTAGAGTGGGTTTTGATTTTTCTAGTGTATAACATATCACAATGACAACTGTATGCGCATTACACATGTAAGGTAGCTGTGGGGCAAATCCATATACATACATGTGACCTCAATTATTTCATAGGTGAGTACTCTGCTTTCTCCATGAATGCATCTGTTATCTTTGCCAGAGCGTGCTGGCGCTTTCCAGACCTTAGGTCCCTTCTGTATGCTTGTGACAAGCTTAGCCACTGCAGTGATCCCTGGGCTACATCTTCTGTTTCACATCCACTCATCACAGTTTCTATTGAAGAGTGTGAGTGAGGGTTTATGCTTGAGGTATATTTGAAACCTGTTCCAAAGCAAGCAAAGTCTGGCAAAGATGACTAATCATTATAGGTGTGCAACAACCTCTGTGGATCTGCATGCAAACCCTTTATTGCTTATGTGCTCCACAGAGGGATTTCCAAAACCCTTTGGTAATGTGATTATCAAAGGAGAGATGACTAAACACATGGCTCTATGTATACATTAGTACCTGTTCCACATTTTGGGGGCTACTACCTATGTGGTACTCTGGGGATACTTTGTTTTCTAAAAGTGGATAAGTATGCTTTCTTTGGCTTATAGCTTTACAGCATGAGTTTGACAAAAGGTATCTGTCTCTATGATACCCTTTTGGAGGATGTGTGTGTCATCTGGAGAATAAAGTATAGCCCACAGTATGCATTTTCATCAAACGTGGGCAGACATATCCCTACTGTGTTTGCTTGTACCTAAGAAAGCTATATGCCAAACAGGAGTGGTCCCAAGACTGAGTGCAGGTGAATACCACTTGTTACTGGCATAGAATAGTACATGGAGGCTGCAGATGTTACTGTGTGTCCTACATCTGTGCATCAGTTGTCAAGCCATCATCTAACAATAATTTATGGTCAGTCTGTTGAGGTTATGTATAATACCAGAATGTGGGATGGGTATGAATTGCTGGTGAGCTATATCTTGGCTGTGTTGACCTCCCCTCCCTAACCTATAGCCTTGTTAACTGGCTTGAAGTCTACTAGGTGTAGCAGCCATGATCTGGCCTTTAGAGAACCTAAGTGGGTATGGTGCAGTGTTTGCAGGTTCATAATGTCTCTGTTAATGAGTTCCATAATGCTGTGCTCCATAGCCTTCCAGATAACATTTGTCTGGCTTATAGAGAAAGAGTTTCCAGGATCTGTTGTAGTTCTACCCTTAATTAATTTATGTTAACATTTGCACTGGGTGTGATGAGGTTGGACAGGTTTAAGAATAAGTATATTAGAGGGTCAGGTGAGGTTTGAAGGTTAGTAGACCAAGCCAGATAGGCAGGATTAAGTTGGTTTGTACATGTGCTGAGGAGGGATGCAGAGTATATTGTGAAATAGATGCTAAGGATGAAGCTGCCAGGTAACAGGAAAAGAGGAATGCCTAAGATGAGGTTTATGGCTGTGGTGAGAGAGGACATGCAGGTGGATGGTGTGACAGTGCAAGATGCAGAGGGCAGGAAGAAATGGAAACAGATGATCTACTGTGGCGACCTCTAATGGGAGCATCCGAAAGGAGAAGAAGAAGAAGACGTTGTAGCTCAACCCTTGTGGACTGTGAACACCATTACCGTGCGTCATTCCACAAGTATGTAACCTGTATAGAGGCTGCATCTGGACAGAGTGTTTAGGTGAGTGGTGACTTCATATGTCAGCTTGTGTATGCCAGGGACACAGTCCAGTACCATTGCCACTTTGGTGTGGACTTTGGTAAAGAGATGTTTTAACTAGAGTGTCTGTGAATCATCAGGTTTTACATTCTTCAGGTCTGGAAATGTGGCCCTTATGTAATGACAGGGTGGTGAAATCCGCATTCAAACTGTCTGATAAGGAATTGGTAATGTCAGTCAGATAAGTGTACTTTGTGACCATTTACATTAACTGTGACCCGATCTGAGATTTCCCCTGTAGATTATAAACAACACTAAAGAAAGCTTTAGTGTTGTCTTTGGAATCCTTGCCATTTTGTATTTTGAAGCTTGCCTTGCATGTTTATTGAGGGATTGTATTTTCCCAATGATACTGACCAGAGAGGTTATCCCTTCTTGGTATGTAACAACTTCACACCTTCTATTATATATTTAATTTATGGCAGGGGTCCATGAGACTAATGCACTTTTACTGTATTAGTGAGAATTTCTTGTGTTTGTGATAGCACGGTCCATGCAACCCTGTAGGTGAACAGTGTGCATTACTAAAGGATTATGCAGTTGGGACAGTGTTAACCTTAGTAATGCAAACCAATGACAGATAGCAACAACAGCATCACCCACAGCACAGTGTCAACCCATGCCATACACACATGCGTACTCAAGTTCCAAAATATGTGTAGTACAATGCATACTGGCCACCAATAGAAACTATGGAGTGTTAACACTGGTCAATACAGGGCATGTCACCCTGCCCATGTGTCCAATATGCATGTACATGCAGACAGTGCACCTCCACCATATTCACAAATGTACACCTGCAAACCTGTGTTGCACACACCCCATACTTACTGTCCACTGTATAACGCATGCTGACACAACTACACACATCAGCCAAGTGGCACATGGGCAAACAAAACACAATTGGAATAAACACTGGTGAAAACAATGCAACATTGCTAATTGCAGCTTTAATGCATCATGCCTGCTCAGCTACACCTTCAAGGATATCATTACACTTTACTGCTGACAACATGCTACACATCCAACCATTGCTATACTTTATTAAAGTCACCCTGTGCATCAGCACCATGTTAGCCTGTTCCTGCATCAATGTTATAGATGACAGGAGGTGGCACAGGTTTCATCATATGCACAGGGTGTGTTGTTGGTTTGCCAGAGGCCTACACTGAGCCATACAATCGACATGTGTGTGTGTCTGTGAGGGCCATGAGTACTGTTATGGGCCAATGTTGATGTAATGTGTGCTGGTATGTGTTTGCCCTAGGTTTCTGGTTTATGTGTGTGTGCCTGCATGCACACAGTTCCACCATGTGGCTGCCATATATGGGGATTTGTGAGACAGCTGCAGACTGTACCTGGCAGGCTTTACAGATCACCATCTCTGGCCATGGATATCGAACACGTGCCTGGCAGGGGTGCTACAGACAGTATCAGGTACTAATCCAGATTGGGTACTATCCGAGGAGGTTGACATATGTCCACTAGATCCAGGTCCCTGCTGGGACTGGCCAGAGCCACGTGCACGTGGTCTGCTAGGAAGGTCTATGGATAGCCCCCCAACATTGTTGGGGCTGGTACTGGCACTACGGGAGCGGCTGTGACTTGCTGGACGTCCACGGCAACCTCCAGCTGCTGATGTTGCTGACATACGTCCACGTCGATGTCTCAACCATCCCACACTGTCCTCACACATAGACATGACATTGTGGAGGGCATCCAATGTCTCACCCCAACATCTATCAATGACCTCAGTGTAGTTACGTATGGCACCTGCTAGGTCATGGATACTGTCATTTACAGAGGTGTTATAAGCCCTCTGTGCCCTTAGTCCCTGTCTGGTGTACAGCTCCATTTGTGTCTGTGCCTCCATGACAGCCGGGAACATGCGTGCGGTAGAAAGAGGTGCGGCACATCTGCCAGGGGCACGATGACCTTCAGTGCTCTGACGAGAACCTCTGGGCATCTGCCTATGTGGTACCATTCCAGACATCTGGCTATGGCTGCTGTGCCCTGATACATGTGCCATAGATACCACACTGTCCTGGCCAGTGCCAACCATACACTCTCCCTCAGCTAAGGGCAATGGTGATGATGGATGTACAGGCAGTATGACTGTGTGCATGGATGGGGTGGAGACTTGTGTACTGTCAACTGGTGGCCCAACAACAGACCCTGACAAACCTGCCTGTGCCTCAACACACCTATCCTCATCATCACTGTCTGTCTCAGTGACATCAAATTCCCTGCTGTACTGAACCAGCCCCACCTCAGCACCTGTGAGAGGAAAACAGGAAACACACTTTAAGATCTGAACATAACTTCAGACCACATGCGCACATGCGCACATGCACACATGCACACATGCGCACATGCGCACATGCACACACACAAAAATACACTCATCCCTAAAGCAGACACACACAACACCAGCAATCTCAGAACATACACAGTAGCAGGTGATGATAGGGTACAGTATCACAAGCAAAACAGTCATCTCACACATGTCAGCATGCAGGACATGTGTTGTTCAACAGCATGAAGTGCAAGTGTAGACAGTCCTTGTTACTAACAGTATACATGGCTTTGATGCATGTGTTTTGTTATTAGGTGATGGGCCTCCCCCTGGAACACAATGCATACATGGACACAACATTGCTGGGCAGGTATTCATAATCCTGTAATGTACTGTGCACCATAACTCACAGGTGTACATACCATTGCTGGATGTGTATCTGTGTGTCAGATAGGTATCCAATGCTGATTACAGACTCTGTGTCTTTAGCAAATAATTGTGGACACATTTTTAGCACATGTATGATGAGTATTCACACAACATCATCAGTGGTGCATGGATAATTGATGGAATACCATTCGGCCACATACCCAATGTACGGTAGTTATGGTGAGTGTAGATCATATTGTGGACATGCCAGTCTCATCCATGACATGGCATGCTAAAACACAACTGCATATTTAAACACTACACATACTCAATGTGTGTCATATGACCTAGCCACTCAATAGCATCACAAGACATATATGTGTCAGTTGTGCAAATGGTGATTGGCATGCATATTGTTTAGAGGTGCATATGTGTGCACACACGCAACATTAAGGTGTATAGCAATGAAAGCTATGTGTAGTACTGTGGTTACAATAACTGGATGGGGTATAGTACCATAGGCCATCATCATGAAGCATCATGTGGTCACTCAAGGCTACAAATGTTTCCCAAACCAGCACTAATCATGATGTGCCAGAACTGTACTACCTTGGCTACATTCACCATTTCACAACCAGTTGTTATGTGAGTTTGTAAGGAGGCCAATAAGGAGCATAAGGAGGCCAATAAGGAGCATTCCCTGACATGAATGTGTAGTGTGTTGCAGAGTGTTTAAATGCCCCATGATAGGCCTCTACCCCTCAGGTATATTATGTGTAATGTGTGGATGATATTTTGGATACTGGAGTGTGTCTTTACAGAGGGTTTGGGAATCCTTTATGTGTAGCATGTTAAAATGCTCCGTGTATGACATAGATGTGTATGTTATGTGCATGTTGAGTATCGACTGTGCCTATCCAATGGTCAGTACAGTCTAACCACATTTGTTTGAGATGGTTTGGGTATTGCATGTGTTTGAGGCAGCTAATCACATTAGTGAGATGTGTGTGCTCTTACACCAAACATGCACAGCATGCATTATGGGTAGGTATGTTACATGTGTACATGGCCTACACCTTAACTATGACATGCACTTTTTATTTACAATAATAAATGTAGAACGCACTCACCAGCATCTGTCCGCTGCCTTGATGTCACTCCAGAGGGGCCTACATAGAAATGAGACAGTTTGTCAGTGGCCACAACTGTGGCATTGCTACTGTGTGTTTGCAATTTTACAGTACAACAGTTTACATTCACAGGGCTACAGATTATGTTCCAAATGATCAGTATTGTACAACAACAGGCTCCACATCTTTGAACGGCCACTCCACATCTCGCATATGCATGATCTACCAATACAGATAACAGTAGTCTACAGATATGCCATGTTACCTGCATGCTCCATGTGTGCTTGCTGGGTGGCTCCAACCTCCATCATGGTGTATGTCTGCTGTTGTTGTTGTTGGGCAGGTGCCACCAAGCTCAGGAGCAGCTCCTCCATTTTGGTGAGGGGGGAATGGATATTAACACCACCTCCTGTTGCAAGCTGTTGTCTACGCACATCATCAGCACGCTGACGGACATGTCTGAGAAGATCACTGCAGTGGTGGCGTACCTGCTCATATGTCCAGTTATGCAGGCCTACCTCATTTATCCTGCGAACAACATCTTGCCACATTGCAGTATGCTCCTGCTGGTCCTGGCAGGTTCGTGAGAACATGAGACGGTAGTGCTGAATCATACTGCTAGTAATTATATCATCTTCACCACTACTGTAACTGGGGTTCCTGCGATGGGCCATGATCCCTGGAAGACATAAATACAAAACTATGTCTGAGCAAGTCATATGACACATTTAACATTATACAGTACAGATATCACTGAACTGCCATATATAGCAACCTATTAGCTAACCAAGAGTGAAACACTGTAACTGCCACTTATCACTGCTCACCCCACAACTGCTTGAAAGTGCCTTGCTCACTCTCTGTCTAGCAACACAAATCACTATATAAGACTATACAAAAGTACCTGGCACACTGTATGAAACACGATGCACCACCTAGCCACAGCAGATATACATCAAGCTGATGTGTAAAGAAATATATCATCCATCACAATCCGTGTAAGGTCCAGTAAATGTATTACTATTATACCACACAACTTGTTAATGGCAAACCCGTGGCCAAAATATGCGCACAATTGGGAATATAGGTTGCATACTGCTGTAGCTATGAATGTTGCTAGATACGCAGCTATATATTTTACCACACATATGTCAAAGGACATGTTACAGACATACCCACACACACAGCAGACATAATTACAGGACACAAAGGCATGACAACCCAGATAACTTTCAGTGTGTACTATACAGTACTGTGTGTCAGTACTTACACAACCTTAATTTTGAGAAATGTAATCTGTGATGAATACAGGGACCACACAAAACAGTGGATGCAAGCAATGTGGACATACACCATACTTTGCTGTACAGGCCCAGAGCTTCAAGTAGTACTACAGTACACACAGGATTTGGATTCAACATTGGTACCAATCAATAATCATAGCTGTAGTGCTTTAGCCTCCAATGACACACCCTAGTTAAAACCAAGGGACTTAATAACACTGTATACAATAGCACTTGTTCTGCCTAGCAACAGAATACACAGCTTTTGCTAGGATCAAAGCAAGGAAACATAATATCATGATATAAACAGTTTCCCACTAAGCTATCCCACAGATACATATCTTTGACGTATTCACAAACATATTGACCATCACAGTCAGTCAAAAGTAAAGAGAATTTATTGCAACAAGTAGCTGTAGGTGTGTATGAGTATATATAACTATATATATATATATATATATATATATATATATATATATATATATATGTGTGTATATATACATATACACATCCATTGGTCTACATATATGTATATATGTAGGCACATATACATTTCACCTTTCATAGTGAGAATATCAATTATACAAAGGATGTAAGGTCTACAGTAATGTAATAAAATTGCACAGTCTTGGGATAAATGCATTGAAGGTGTTCACAGCCCAGGTAGCTTTAGCAGGCCTTACTGGCTTCAACATTGCAAACTGAACAAACCACCCACAGTGTTTAACCACCCCATGTCATATACCAGCACTGTATGCTGTCTTGTTTGTCACACACTAAAACCTACATACAAATATGCGCATACTAACCTTCACCAACATATATATCTCCACCCTTCACAAACAGTTGCAATATGTCCCCTGCTCTATGGACATATACAGATGCTCATAGGTTCATAGGTTCATAGGTAGGTACTAGGCTATTGGCCCTAGGGTCTATACAAGCCTGGCCAAAAATGTACCCTGGCTTTCGCCACCCAAGCAAATTATTTTCCTGTGCCCCTGTCAAGCAGAACCACAGAAGTGATCCCTGGGGTAAATTTCCTATTACTCATTCAATCATCAAGATTTTTCTTGAAGAGTGCTAATGAGGAGCTCTGTTTGACATAGATAGGTAGTCTGTTCCAGAGTATGGGAAGTCTCTGGGACAGGAATCTATCCCTCCAGCATGTTCTGTTTATTGTGGTGACAAGGTTTAGGTCCCTAGGGCGTGTAGCTCGGAGGGATTGGGATTTCGTTAAGGGGAGCATGTCCAACAGCTCTGGGTTTGACATAGCTTTGTATGTTAGGCAGAGATCACCCCTGAGTAGGCGATATGTGACGGAGTAAAGCTGGAGTTTTTTGAGACGGTCTGCGTAAGGCATCTGTTTGAGGCCAGTAATCCTCTTTGTGAGGTATTTTTGCGGCCTTTCCAGTTGTTGTAGATATCTTGTGAGGTACATACCAAAAGGGGTGTTGTACTCTATAATGGGTCTAATGAGTGATGAGTAGAGGGGAACAATGACCTCTTTTTATCTGGATGAGAAACCTTTTGTGATGAGGTGTGCCACGTAGAAGGATTTCCTGACCATTTTGGCGATGTGATTATCAAAGGAGAGACTACTGTTCACCTGTGTCCCAAAGTCTCTTATCACACTTTCAGTGTTAAGTAGACTACCGCCTATGTGATAGTTCATGGGTACAGAATTTTTACCAAAGGGGATGACAATGCACTTTTTGGCATTGAGCTTGAGACCATGTCTTTGACACCAGGCATCTATCTCAGTGAGGCCCTTTTGTAGGATGTCCACATCGTTAGGAGTTTCAATTATGGCTCCTAGTTTGCAGTCATCTGCGAATTTAGTTAGCTAAAGACCTTCTGTGTTAGCCTGTACTTCAGAGAAGTAGATACCAAACAGGAGAGGACCCAGGACTGAACCCTGTGGTACACCACTTGTCACTGGTCTGAAGTCTGATTTGGAGTCTGCTACTTTCACAGTGTGGGTTCTTTCAGTAAGCCAGTTGGCAACCCATCTTGTGACATAGGGATTTATACCTAGTTTAGTGAGTTTATCTATAATTCCAGAGTAGGGGATGGTGTTGAACGCCTTGGCGAGATCTAGATAGGCTGTGTGAACCACCTTACCCTCATCTATGGCTTTGGTGACTACTTCAAAGAAGTCTATCAGGTTTAGGAGACATGATCTGCCTTTTACAAACCCAAACTGTGCGGGGTCCAGGGTTTGGAGATCTCCAGTGTCTTTGTTTATGAGTTCCATGATGATACGTTCCATGGCCTTGCAGACAAGACTCATCAGGCTAATGGGGCGGTAGTTCCCGGGGTCTGTTGTGGCCCCCCCCCCTTTGTGGAGTGGGACAACTGTTGCGGTGTGCCACTCAATGGGCACAAAGCCTGAGGTGAGGCTACAATTGAACATGGTACTTAGGTGGGGTGCCAGTTCATTCTGTAGTTCATGTAAAAAGCAGCCTGGGATGTTGTCAGGTCCCATGGATGCTGTGTTCTTGGCTTTGGAGAGTGGTTTTTACCTGTGCAGCCGTGATTACAAGAACTTTGCATTCTTCCGGTATAAAGATGGGCCCTTTAGGGGGTGAGAGGGGGGTAAAGTTAGCACTGAACCTATCTGCCAGGATGTTGGCAATATCAGTTGGTTCTGTATATTTAGTGTCATTGTGCTGTAACTCAGAGCAGATCTGAGTGTTGCCATTGAGATTTTTGACATAGCTATAGAATGCTTTGTGGTTGTCTTTAGAATCTGTGGCAATTTTGTTTTCATAACTAGCTTTGGAGGATTTTATGAGGGATTTCAGCTTCTTAATGAGGCTGACCAGGGAGTTCCTCCAATCGTGGGATTTTTCTCTTTTTTGCAACAGTTTCTTTCTTCTGTTGTAGAGTTTGTTTATGGCAGAAGACCACCAGATTGGCTTCCTTTTTTTGGAGGATAGCATCTTGGTTCTGTTAGGGATAGCACGATCCATGCACTCATGTAAGTGCTTATAAAGTGCATTTGTGTAGGATTCAGCAGTCATACCTCTATTGTCCATCTGCATGGGTGTCATGAAGTTTGCTACTTCTGTCTTAAGAAGCGTGAAGTTGGCTTTGGAGAAATTTTTTACGGTTGTTTTCCTAATGGGGGGTGGGAGTGGGATGTGGATGTCTAGGGTGATTAGCTTGTGGTCGGATCTGACCAACGAGGAGCTGACCTCTGGTGTGGAACACCGGTCACCCATGTTGGTAATGACCAGGTCTAGGATATTGCTGCCTCTGGTGGGGGTGTGGATAAGTTGATCCAAAGCATTGGAATTGATGATTTCCAGAAAACATTGAGCAAAAGAGTTGGTACATGAGTAGTTTTCCCAGTTAATGAATGGTAGGGTAGTTGAAATCATCCATTATTAGAGTGTTGGGTTGTACCTTAATATTTTCCAGTGTATCAAGAAAAGAGTTGTGGGAATCCTGGAGCATGGTGGGGGGTCTGTAGCAAGCTACAATCTGGATTGCGGTTTTGCCCAGAGTTAGTTGAACTTGGATAATCTCGGATGCTTTATGCTGAGCAACTAGCTTGGAGGTGTGGATATCCTTAATGAATATGGACACGCCTCCACCTTTAGTGTTTCGGTCCGGGTTTGGTGGCCGAAAGGTGTGGTATGAATTATAGCCTGGTAATGCAGGGGTGCTCTCTGGAGCTTTGAACCAGGTCTCTGTCACTGCACAGATATCAATGTTCTCCATTTTAAGGAGTGCCTCGAGTGAGTGCATTTTGAGGTTTAGACTTCTAGCATTGAGTAGCATTACCCTCAGATTTTGCTTGCTTGTACCTGTTACGGTGGTGAATTTCTCATTTGAACCTTGCCTAAAAAAGGCACTATAGGGGTGGCAAGAGCCTTTGCCAGTATCCGGAATCCCAAGGGCGACAGGTGCAGGCCATCTCTGGCAAAGCATCGTGGTCTGTTGATCATGTCATCCCAGGCAGACAGATACTGGATTCCCTTAGAATGACACCAGAAGCTTAGCCAATTGTTAAAGTCAATAATTTTGTCCTTGTACTGTGGTGTCATTCTGGGTGATGCTACTCAGGGATAGGGTCATACCGGCCTGGGCTACAAGATCAGAGAGCTCCTCCATGTCTCTTTTCATGTAGTCCAGGGAGGTATGTCTCAGGTCATTCACACTAACATGGACAATGACAGAGTCATATTTGTACTTGTTGTGGAGTGACCTGAGTGCATGCGTTATGTGGCAGATCTTGGCACCTGACAGGCAGCTGACAGTAACTTTTTCCTTGTTTAGCCTGGTGAGTGGAACATCAGTGTGCCTGACTATAGAGTCACCTATGACTAGAATGTTGGGTACGTTATGCCTTATGGGCTGTAGTTGAGTGGCACACTGAGTATGTGGGCTATGTGTCATTTGGGTTGTGTTGGGGGGTGGAGGTTGCTTGCATTTCTGCTTTGGAAGTCTCTGTTGTTTGGGCAGATTAGTACTGAGAGCCTCCGTGAATGTAGGTGTGTGTTTTGTGGTTCTGTGTGTGTGTTTTGGTGGTGTAGGTTTTGAGGGACTATGTGATGAGTGTGGTGCAAGTGTTTACCTTCTCCTCTTGACTGTCTAAGCCAGTCTTTGGTAAAGAGAGCTTTGCTTCCAGTTTGGCTATATAAGTGCATCTCTCACAGGTCATAGTGTTGGGTGGTAGGAGGAGAGGGTTGTCTGTGTACATGAGGCAATTGCTGCATTGTCCCAAGATGCCCAGATTCATCAAGTAGACAGGAGAAAACACCAGGAGCTGACCTTTAGACATGCCTGAATAGGTGCTTATTTATTAAGTACTAAAAACTGTTTTCCTCTAGACAAGTGAGGAAAGTTGAGTGATGTAGTAATTTGTACCTTATTTAGTGCTTACAATGAGTTCTGAACAAGTGCTGAGATCAAAGAAACAGATGAGTGCTAAAACTAAAAAGCTGGCTAGTTGCAAGGGAAATTTTGAAAAACAGACTTTATGGCGCCAGGAATAGTTTAACCCCAGTTAAGTGGGGGGGGAGGGTTAGGAGCTCAAACAGTCCTGGACTCAGCAAATCCGTATCTGACCTGCCACAGGAAAGGGGGGAAGCAAGCTTAGAATTTTTTTTTCAGTAAAGTGGAAATGGAGAAAGCTGGAACAGAAGTTAATTCAACGTTAAGAATCTGAGTGGGTTGGCCTTCACAAATGTTCTCTATTAGATTGAGTGAACTAATGACACTAGACTGGGAGGAGTGTCACAGATCAAATGTACAGTATGGGCGGGCAACTGCAAAGCCACCAAGTATAAGAATACACAACACTAGGGTGGGTGGGAAAAAATTACAGTTCCTAGCTGTAGCCACTAATTGAAAGTTTTAAACAGATCAAGGAGCAGACTCGAGAATGCTTTTAACAGACAAAAATGCACAGAAAAGTTCGGATAGAGCACTCGCAAACAGAAAATACAACTCAGTATGAAAAAGCAGTTTATAGTTAAGTAATGTTAAAACAGTTTAAAACAGTACATAAATGCAGTGAAACAATAAAAAAGCTTTATAACAGTGCAAAAATATAGTAGATCAACTGTATAGCACAATTATAAGCGTTTCAGAAGTGCAATTCAGTGAAATAAGTGTAAGAAATAACTTAGCCTGCTCTTGGAATCTTAAGGAATTTCCACTTCTGCAATGCAATCCAGAGCATGACAATACAAGCAGAACCTTTATAAGACACAGGGTTTATATAGCAGTAAGAATGGAAGAGTTGGAAGATCAGATTACTACTCAGTCCCTGCTATTACCCAATCACTTGAACTACAGAAGGTCAGGAGGCCTTTGTTAGTCTCAATAACAAGGAAGACAATCAGCAGAAAATGGCTGCCAGAAACACAAACAAAACTTCCAGCCTACAAAACAGGCCTCTGTCAAGATTATGCCACCTGAGCAGAACACAGAAACCTCACTTTAAAAGCATAGAAAGAACACCCACAAAGAGAAAATCAAAGTCTCAGTATGAAAAAGCAGTTTACAATTTAGTAATTTAAATAAAAAAGGAATTATAGTAATGCACACTATTACAGTTCCTAGCTGTAGCCACTAATTGAAAGTTTTAAACAGATCAAGGAGCAGACTCGAGAATGCTTTTAACAGACAAAAATGCACAGAAAAGTTCGGACAGAGCACTCAGAAAAAGAAAATACAACTCTCAGTATGAAAAAGCAGTTTACAGTTAAATAATGTTAAAATAGTTTAAAAGTACATAAATGCAGTGAAACAATAAAAAAAAGCTTTATAACAGTGCAAAAATATAGTAGATCCACTGTATAGCACAATTATAAGCGTTTCAGAAGTGCAATTCAGTGAAATAAGTGTAAGAAATAACTTAGCCTGCTCTTGGAATCTTAAGGAATTTCCACTTATGTGAATATATATGACACATATATATTTCTCCATATGTGTGTGGCATACACACACAAGTTCCACACTGCTGTAAGTCCCTGTACCTCACAGCTGAACTGTCGGGCCTTGCTGCAACACAAACAGGTGTCACATATGAACACACACAAACATTAGGGGGGTATACATGGCTACAGATGCTAGATAAGCATACTAGACTGCTACAGCAGTTGCCAGTGCTAAGCTACACTTTAATATGACTATCATGCATGTGTTGTTCTGTCACACCCATGTTTATATAATGTCAGCGCTAATCCCCCCAACAACCATCGGCCACACTACTGTACAGAACACAGATAACATGGATCAGATCTTTGACATTTAATGCTGAGCTACACATTTCACAGGTATGTCCCACTGCCCACAGGTACACACTGTATTGTCCATAGCAGTAGTTAAGCAGAACATCTGTGCATAAAGAAGTACTGCTGCCACATATGAACGGTTCACATTATGTAGACTATTCTTCAATAACATCTACTACATGCCAGTAAATACATATGTATCACATACCTTTCCTTTGTATGATTTGGTAATATTTCTTTTTTCTTTTCCTTTTCTCTCTCTCTCTGTCTCTCTCTCTCTCTCTCTCTCTGTCAGTCTGCAATAGAGTGATTGAGTTTGTTGTCAGAGATTGTAGCCTGCTTTTGTAGGAATTTGCACATGAGCATGTGATGGCCTCTGCACCAATTAGTGGTCACCATTTGCTAATTGCATGCAGCCTGCTGTGTAGTAATTGCAGTAATCACTGTCATAGCAACCCAGTACTATAAATTGCTAACTCATGTAGGCGTGGCCCTTTCAGCTTTCCAAGATGGATATCATCCTTGTTTGCTGTGGACATCATTGTTTAAGACAGAAGGTTGGTATAGTTCTTATATCAGAAGCCAGGGGTGTGGCCAGAGATTTACATTTTGTACTCAGACCTAATGTTGCTGCTTCTAGTACCCACTTGTCAGTGTAGAAATGTACTCACCCCTCAAAATGCTACCCCAAGATACATGGAAAGATGTACTTTCTTTTCAACTGTTACAATTAACTGCCATACAAAGCTAGTTATTGAGATGTATTCCTTTGGCACAAGAATTGTTTGTAAACTGCTATACTGTGAATATTCATTTACTCATTTCTAAACAGTTTGTGCTTTTTTAGTGTTGACATTAGCACAAGCTGCTCAGAAAATCTGGACACATTTCAGTACTGTGAGTATGCTTACCTACATCCTTGGTAGATCCTGCACACACAGGTATATTCTACATTTGGGTAGGGGTGCAGAAGTACAGAGAGCATAAGTAGTACTGTGTGGATTTTATCTTGCTGGACTTACAGGGTTGCTGTGTACATGTTAGTTTATCAAGGCAAGTAGTCTGTCTGCGTAACTCCCAACTGTGGACCTATCCACATGATAGCCAGCGAATAGCCTGTTATTCTTTGTCTGTGCACCACACAGGTCTTTTCAGCAATAGAGCAATGGCATTCTTACAGTTGGTTACTACCAGTGCATGGCTACATCCATTTGTATTTCAGTGTTGTATTCCTACATAAGGGTATGCTTCCGAAACTCCTTCCAAAGCTGTTTGCACAGTGTGTAACAGCAGAAAGGTTGATATGCATCTGTGTTTCTGCCTCTGCCAGACCTCTCAAACACTCAGGTACATATTTGAACAGACTCAGGGAAAAGTAAAGAAAAAGTCAGGGACACATTTAAAATATTAGTGCCATTAAGTTGAGACATTGAGAGAATCAGAGCATATGAATTAATACACCATTTCTGAAGTAAAAGAAGTGTATAACTCTTAATTATTGTCATTATTCATTAAGTGTAATGCACCACCTTTCTGGCCAAAGTCAGTAGTTTTCAGAGGGATTCAGAGGGACAGAGCTAAAATTTGTTACAAAATCAGGGACATCCCTGAAAACTAGGGACAATTGGGAGGTATGGCCTCTGCCCTAAACAGATATGCCAGTGTTTGTCCTGTTGCGATACTGTGTGGGGTTGTAAAGTGATGGTGTAACATTATTTCCTGCTAGAATGGCTGCTTCTCTTATCACAGTCATGTAATGTAATCCCACAACTGTTGGTCAACATCCACAGAACAAGTTGTGTGGTATGGTATTTCTATTTTTCCTTTACATTCACTCATTCTGATGCATGATATATTTATTTAAGCACCAACTTGATGTATATCTACCGTGGCTTAGTGGTACTTCATGCTGTGTAGTGTGTGCAAGGTCCGGGGTTTGAGACTGACAGAGGTGTTTTATTTTGCTCCTGAGCAGAACAAGGACCCTCACATACAGAGTGACTAAGGCACTTTTAAGCAGTTGTAAGCGGGTTTGCGCGGGTTTGTGTGGGTTTGCGCATTGCTGCGCATTGCTTAGCCAAGCACAAACAAGCACAAACATGCGCAAACCCGCTAACTACTGCTTAATAGTTCTTACTCCCACTAACCCCCGCACTCATTTCTTTGAAAGAAAAGAAAAATGGGGAGATAGGAAAGTGGTGAAAAAGGGGCACAAAGAGGGAAAGACAGTATGGAAAATAGCTCGGGATGTGCAGGATGGGTGTAGGGAAGGTCCATAGCTGCTCATTTCTTTAACAACAACAGCTGTGCATATGCAATAAATTTGGAGGTAGGTATGAAACCTTCAACCCCTGAGAGAGGGGTGAGGCCAACAAAGTATGTTGTAATGCCAATTAAATAACATTTCATGTGTCCAATGGACATGTAGGCAAAATGGGCAGCTCTGTATGGGGCGTAATTTTTTTTTTTTTGGGAGCAGATTGCCTTTTTTTTTTTTTCAGGTGAGAGTGGAATGTGGGGTAGGGGAAGTAGATATATTTGGGGAGGTAGGTTGGGGAAGTAAACAGACAAGACAAACAAGGTGCATACAGGGGCAGTATATGACACATGTGGTGGGTGAACACCTTTGATGGGGAGGGATGTTTGGAAATCACAAGCCCATGAGCTCCCAGATGGAAACAGTGGAACTGAGGTCCCCACCCATGGGCAGTCACCACTGCACCTTTACAGCCCAGAGGGTGGCTGTGCTGGGGGCTGTGTAGGAGGGGCAGGCTGACCCAGATGTTGTGCCACTCGAGCCTCAAGCTGGAGTAGAGGTTCTGCAACAGAACATTCAGTCTCTCTACGCACCACAGCCCGGACCGTTCAAAGGGTGATAGGTGGCCCTCCTCCGGTCATGCTTGCACAGGGGGGCTGAGCCCCATCCCCTGCAGCACTTCCACCCAAAGGTGGCACAGGGCCAATGGAGGAGGAGGTCCCAGGCTGGGCACCGGATCTGCTGGTGCCAGGTGCCATGGCCAGCTGAGGTGGGACAGGTGGGTCCGCTAGGACCGACCTTCCCATACGAACTATGTTTTAGAGAGTTTAATAAAGATATGGGTTAGTAACAGTCAACAGCATTCCCAATTAGTTATAACAGCATGCAGAAGTATTCCCATTAACCCAACACACCAGATTTTCAACAGTTGAAAAGCAAGCATAACACATGCATATATATATAGAACAATAGTGGACATTACAACAGCATGCAGGTTGAATTGATGGCAACAGGCCACCAATATTGTGGTATTTTAACAGGGCACATGCATAGAAATAAATGCAAATATTTATAAACCAATAGGACATACGTCCCAACAAATGTTTTGAGATTAAGACATACCGATTGAGGTATGGAATTGTATTTTTTATGCACATACAGTAGGGTGGAAAAAGATAGCTCAATTAACAAATTATATATCCTTCTAGTTTTCACTACATTCCTATTAACTGCAGTTATATGTCCCTTACATGTGTTATTACACTACCCAATGTCCTTATATTGTGCAATTGGATTTTGCTAGATCATTATATACATGAGCTGTATCTTACATACAAACTGTCCAAGATGTAGATGTTACTGCTACATATTTTGAGAGTTGCTCACACACACTACTGCTAAGATGGTACACTGACAGCTCTACTTGCATATAATTATCTAGATATGTTCAGGTGAAAGTATCAGTTATATGTTAACAGCTCCCTACATTTCTGGCAGCACACTGACATTTCTGGGGAACACAATACCAAGCTACTCATGTACCAGATTAACCTGTACATGCCGGGCAAGAACCAACAGTTGAGGGCTGTAAATATGCATAAAAGCTACTGGCACTCCCGTCATCCATGTTATATGGGCCTACCCTAGTGTGGGTTGACACTGCTTAATACAACATTACTATTTGTAGAATGCAACAGTACAACAACATATCAAAGAAAATGACACAGACGCACTCCAGGAATTATACATTTATTAAAGGATTATTACACCTTTATTTATTGGGTTAAAACACTTTTTGAAGGCTCTCTCATTTATTTTATATAACAGTGCATGCAGAATAATTATTAACCCGCCTGATGATGCAGCCTTTGCAGCCTATCTTCATGGGCTTGCTGATTCATAGCCCAGACACCTGCAGCTGTGAAGTAAATGCAGTGATATTGAGACATACCTATCCATAGTATAGACAAGCATAGCAATACTTAACTACTTAATACAATGGCTACTTAGTACTGGGGCATTAGGTATTGCACTGGATTCCTGGATCCACTGGTCCAGTTGATCCTCCCTACGTCGCTTCAGGTCAGAATACTGATGCCTGACCTGCTCACCAGTCCAAGGAACACCTGTGACACTGGTGAGATCACGAGCAAGACTATTCCAGGCCTCCATTTTATATTGGGTACCCTGGTACTGGCCCCGCAGGAGTGTTTCCTCATGATTGTGGACAAGGAGCCAAACCATTACTTTGGACTCCTCAATGCCCCAGCGTTGCGCTCTAAATCGAGTGCCTTCTCCAACACTGGCCATGCTGACTGCAGAAGGAAGCTACAACAAGTTATAGCAAGTATTCCCACCCGTGGAGCTTAAATATGCCTCATTTCCTGCACTTATTTGTGATTGGCCAGTTTTGAAAAAACTCAGCTGTAGGCACACCTGCTTAGCTGATGTTGGCAATGTTTAAAATTCCTTTGATAGACATGTGTCTGTTGAAAGTGCATATTTATGAAATGCTGTCATGGCTTAGTGGTTAAGTACTGTGACTATAGTGCTCAGTATCCTGAGTTCAAGCCCTGTCACTGCTTTTTATTTTCCTACTGGGCAGACCTAACTGGTTAAGGTACAGTAAAGGAGGTGTGGCCATGTTTAACCGACTTTGCTCAACTTTGCCCGACGTTGCTCGACATTGCCCGACATTGTGCTGGTTAGCGCTGTGCACAGCTACATGCAAATACATTGTGATTGCACTTGTTAGGGCGGTGTGCAGCTATGGGCAAGCACATTGCGCTGGTTAATGTGGTGCGCATCTATGAGCAATTGGATTTAAATATGCTCAATACTGGTAAGATGTGCTTAGCAGTGCTTTATATTACTTAAAATAGGGTACTCATGCCTCAGAATGCATAACCATTTCACCTTCATATATATATATAATTTGTTCACTACTACATTTAACTTTTCAATGCTCTTTACAAAACATATACATAAAAAATGTCAGGAAAAATTTTTGTATACAGATTTCCAACAGAAAATGGAACGTGCAGTAGTGGGACTCAAACCGAGAATACCTCCTCTTTGTGCGAAGGCTCTAACCACTATGCTATTGCTATTTTGCTTAATTTGCATATATTTTTCTTATTATCCTCTTCTGGTGTCTAAGCTACTAACTGTAGCTAAGCAATGGGCAAACCTGTGCAAACATGTGCAAATACGGGCAGCTATATCGGATGAAATAAAAAAATTAAAAAATCTTTCTATTTTTAATTTTGTCAGTTGTTTAACATATGGGGGAGTGTAGTGTAGTGTTACATTGTGCACATGTGAGTGGACTCGCTCATGTAACTTGACATTGCAGCGTTTCTTCATTGCAGCGGCGTGGATTTTTGAACTGCTCGGCAGTCCAACGCCCCCTACACTTGTCCATGCTCTGTGTAAGCTTTAGAGTTGAGGCAGCGCACCCTCATTAATATGCATGGCGCTGCCATCATACCCTTAGACTGGTGCTTCCGTGTAAGACTAATCTAGTCTTACACGGAAGATTAGTAAATCCTGGGGACTATAACCTATTGTTATGATAACAGCTACTTCAATAAAATGTGAAATAATGCAGATCAACTCAGAATGAAATGCTTGTCCATAAAATTATGTGTTCTGGACTGCTGAGAAGTGTTTACAGCCATCTAAATTGTGTCCATTACTCTGCAGATTTTATATTGTCCCTTATATATGCACTAATGACATCGTATGTAGGAATTTGAGTACATACTTAGTTCAGTCTCCAAGCCTATGAGCTACATATGTGATTACATACCTGTATACTTTAAGATACAGGTGCAAAATGTGGTGGTGGTCATTAGAATTTATACCGCCGTCCTAATATCCTGTTGCTTATATTTATTCATAATGGATGTGTGTAAATATTTTTGTACTTGTGTGAATATTAGTAGTTTGCTGATATAATTCTTGATCAAAGAATGCCTGCTGGAATTACAGAATTTTAATATTGTAACATTCTGTTTTCTCTAATGAACTGAATATTTTATTAAATAAATCAGAATATTCTGTAAGTTTTGAGTATGTTTGTTGCAACAGAGACCTTCAAACAGCTTATAAGTTATTATCAGTGAAACCGTTTTGCACAAGTAGCTGTTACAGTACATTATCAGAGACCACAGTCCATCTTCGGCAGATGATATCACTAATTCAAGCACTGTTGTAATCTTTACTCAGACCTCAAAGCAGGAAACACAGAGAGAGAGAGAGAGAGAGAGAGAGAGAGAGAGACTGAGAATTTCAAAAAGACAGTAAGAAATAAGTGAGCAGTCAGCATTTATGGTGACAGCTATACAGTTTTAAAAAAAATGTGTATATTAAAGGATGCAGTTGAACAAGATTGGCTCAATGACTGTAACATTTACTGAACCAGACATTACCGATTATATGGTTACACATTAAAGCCGTGATGCTGAAAAGATCAAGGAATCCTTTAATGTAACACTAAGAGTAATAAAGATAAATTGAGCATCCATTGTCTCCTTTCCCTCAGATTAAAAGAGAAACAGTTACATTAGTCCACACTGATATCAGTGACAAAAAGTACCTGATCTACCTAATATTCTGCTGGGTAACCACTATAATTCTGACTTAAGATATCTGTGGTACATACTTACCAACCCAGCCATGTATGAGCAAAGACAAAGACATATATCCTTCCTGAAGGCTATATGAAGCCAAGAATGCAATGAAGAGCTAAATAAACACTTCCTATGTACATACACATTTAACTGGGTAAGTACGCTGGTCAAGAGACCCCTTACAAGGCACGATACAGGCTAGTATAAGGCTGTAAAAGGCTAAGAAGTGTACAGAGATAGCTAGTATTAAAGTTTAGCTGCTCTGTTTTTTAGAATGGGGGTAACATGTCTATTAATTTAAACCAGAGAGTGTTGCAGCATTAAGTCTTAGTTGCCATATTAGCTCTCTCCACTCTAATTCTGTTTCCTCTGCAGCACCCCTGGGAGAGAAAGGAACAGTTTCCAAGATACCAACCTAAAATCTAGTGTAAGTAGAGTATAATAAAGTATGCTTGAACAGTGCACTGTTGGTGGTAGCTCTCTACACTTCCTAGCCTTTTACAAGGCACATATTTAAGCATATTTCCACACTTTATATTTTAGCACTTTTTAAACTTTTTAACCTTACAATAAGTCTTTGAATACATTTTTTTATTTACTCACACAATTTTCTCCATAGGTTTTTAATATGAATTATATGCACCAAGTTGTTTTGTATGAATTTTAGGTACAATGACATTTTTGATATATTAAAACTATTTAACTTTGTATAGTTCTTTAATTTCTACTGCTTAGTTGATTGTGACTGATGATTGGTCATTTTGTAACTTATTTTAATTTTTAATGGAGTTTGTATCATGTAGTCAATGGTTTTGAAGATGTCCCAAGGTTTGGGATGAAAGTGCTAAACCGTATTTATGTTTTAGTTTTTTTAATATAAATGATTTTTGAACTAAGACTGGAGTTTGTGGCATTGTTTATGAAGTTTCTAAGATACTGCTAAGTGTTGGTAAACCTGCAGCTTCCTTGCTAGCCTGTACAGTTTTTGAAGTTACAAGTTAGCACTGCTAAGCTGACCTAGTTACTAAAGAACATTCTGCAAGTGCATTTGAGACTGTCACTATTATTTAAGCCATCCAAGTGTTATTACATAAGCCTCATTGTGTTATTTGGTGTTTTTTTGGCTGGACGGTTGCACGCTGATTCCTTCTTCTTTTAGTCTGCTTTTTCCAGTGTGGCAGTGCATTTGGGGAATATTTATTTTTTGCAATTGAATGCTACTCACCCATATGGACATTATAGTTGGAACATGTTCTGTACCCACTGAGGATACTGCTGCTCCAACTACACAGAGAGAATCCAACATGTCTTTAGAGGGTGACATCTTAAATCATTGCACTTTTAACACAAGTCACCCAGTTCAGTTCAAATTAGAAAAGCTTGCCTGTTCAACTTCTAGTGCAAGAAACAGCCGTTTAGCCACTCCCCGACAGATGATGTCATCAGAAGGGACAGAGGTTTCATTAGGACCTCAGGAAAAGCCAGGATAGAGCAGGAAGGGATTCTACATGGAGGAAATGCTTTTACAACTTTACAGGACATTTTTACAGACAAAAATGACTTTTTCCAACAATGGTTTAACAAACAACTTGTTTTGGACTACAGTGAGCAATACAACTACACCAGATATTTAAAACAGTGCTGAATGATTTTGAAAATAAAATGGAAAAGGAGCATAGTTTACAAATAGATGATTTATATTTAATGCAATGTTTAGCAGTTAAAAGGGTCCCCTAAGGGGCTTAGAATGTATAAATTTCCTAACGAATTAGTGTTGAACAACGGAGAACTAAATGAATTATCTGAAATGTCTGATAGACATGGACTGGAATTAATTCAAGTGATAGTTAAGTTCAACAACAGTAGAACCAATCAGTTGTTTAATGAATTGAATGCCTTGCACTTTGTTTGTTTTGTTGTTTGAGCATAATATAAATACAACAGTATTTTTATAAGGTGGAACATAGGAAATTGGGCAGAGACAAGGTAGAATACCTACAAGGGAAGGCATACCCAATTCCCAGAGCTAACAGCTTGGGTAACAACACTAATGCCCTTTCTGATAACGCTGCACAACTGAAGGCACCCGAACAAAACACATTTTTTTAACAACTTCACTGACTCTAATGGTGAAACATATGACAACAGTTCCCCCCACCACCACCGAGAAGATCTGAAAGGATAGAAAACCAGCATAGACAGGAATATTTTTAGAACGACCCCAGAGTCCAAGGGGAAAGAGAAACAGAGGGGAGAAACTGGAAAAGGAACAACTAAACAGAATTAAACCACCTAGAAGTATCATAACTTCACAGTATAGTGAAGGCATTTTTGCTACACACTGTGGTAAGGTTTTCACCTACCAGGGTTTTAGTGTTTACAACTACACAGACCTTAATATTGAGAAAAATTTTGCTTCAGTTTTCAAAAAAGGTTTTAAGTTTGTGCCATCCTTTAAGTCTGATTTAGCTGACACATTAGTAAAGTTGAAACTCTACACAAGGAAGCTCAACTTCCAAGTTATATTTAAGAACCAAGGGACTGGGCTTGGCAATTCTTTAAATACACCAGAAATGAGACTTAAGAGGAAAAGTACATTCAATCCATCCCTCCACCCTACTGTTGCTATTTTTGAAAAAAACTTGCAGCACTGAAATACATAGACTAGTTACAAATCATAAGAATAGGTGCTACAGTCCAACTAAGGAAAAAAGACTGCTTAAGAACACACTCAGAAATGACAAGTCACTGAGAATTATGAAGCCAGGCAGATTGGACAGGACCATACCTCTCAACCGTACTGAATTTCTCAGCTTTTACCGGTTTTCAGGTCCAAATAATGGGGTGCCACAATTCCCGAGTGGCACCCCTTAAGTTCTGATTTTTCCAGCTCTGTTTTTGAATTTTTCATCCTTTTGACCTGACATCATCTCTTGTGCAATGACATCAGCGCCGTTAGCCTGCCAGCCTGTCGGAATTCAGCTCAAGTGCAAGCATTTCCAGTATTTGTGAGGGAAGGGAATTATTTATGACCCATTACAAGTGCAAGCATTTCCCTGGTATATTTGCAAGGAATGCGAGCCGTTACAAGGGAATTTATTGCAGGGAGTGCTGAAAGCAAGTCTGTGCTGGAAGAGACAAGCCATTACAAGGGAATGTATTGCAGGGACGTGCTGAAAGCAAGTCTGTGATTTATTTAAGCAGCAGGATGAAGAACTTAAGCAAGTCCCAAGCTGGCAGGTAGCATGCTGGAAGCAGAGATGACAAGGTGTGTGGTATATTTGCAAGCCGTTACAAGGGAATTTATTGCAGGGACGTGCTGAAAGGGAATTTACAAGGTGTGCATTTCCCCAGTATATTTGCCAGCCAATTTACAAGGTGTGCATTTCCCCAGTATATTTGCCAAGCTTTGCAAGGTCCATGCTGGAAGGGAATTTACAAGGTGTGTGTGTGTGTGTGTGTGTGTGTGTGTTTGTGTGTGTGTGTGTGTGTGTGTACATTTCTTCAATATATTTGCGAGCCATTACAAGGTGTGTGTGTGTGTGTGTGTGTGTGTGTGTGTGTGTAAAATGCCCCACATACATATACCGTGTGTGTGTGTGTGTGTGTGTGTGTGTGTGTGTGTGTGTGTAAAATGCCCCACATGCATATAGTTTGTGTGTGTGTGTGTGTGTGTGTGTGTGTGTGTGTGTGTGTGTGTGTGTGTGTGTGTGCACGCGCGAGTGTGTCAGGCTCAAACCCTGTACCTTGAGTACAGGTAGCAAGAGCCTGAATTCCCTATCCCACCACCAATTCTGAAAACCTTCAAGATTTCTGCCTCATATGCTTGTTCTGTTCCTCATAAAGTCTGTGGTTTCCTGGATTTTATGGCAAACCAGTGAAGGATTGAATTCACTAAATAATGACAGGCATTTGAATTTCAGACTTAATATTCTTCAGAAAATACACAGTAATATAAAACCTTTTATTCTAGCAATTTTCTAAGTTTATAAGATCAATATTTGAAATTTGTCCCTATTTGTGGGCTGTATTCTTCCATCATTGGCTTTGTCCAGGTTTTTTGTGCTAAGAGGTTGAGAGCTATGGAACTGAAGTCACTGAATATATGTGGGGGCTGTATTCCCCCATTATTGGCTTTGCCCAGGTGTTTTGTGCTAAGAGGTTGAGAGCTAGGGTGAGAACTGAATCCACTAAATGATAGTCATTTAAGTTTCATTCTTCCTATCTTTCAGGAAACAGCTGACTTGGCATAGTGGCATGTTGCTCTGACTGTAGTGCACAGGGTCCTGAGTTCAAGACTTTGGCAATGAAATGCATGGTGGTGAGACAACACTTTAATTTCTAGCAACTTTCCAAGATTATACAAGCAATGTTTAAAATGTGCCTCTGTTTTGTGGGCTCCCCCCCAATAAATGTTGGCTTTTTCTAGATTTCTTATGCTGCAAAGTTGAGAGACACAGTCGAGTGTCGAGTGGATTTTACAAGGAGCTGAGAGCTTCAGGGGTAGAGAAGTTTAGTGCTGCTTATGATGCTAAGTCTGCTTGCATTGTTAATAGCATAACAGGTTGAATACTTGCTTTTGATGCAGAAGGCTGTGGGTTCTACTCCCACTATGTAGATGTATTGCTGATACTGTACTGTGTTGTACTTTTAAATGGGGTGGATGCTGCAATCTTGAGAATGTCCTCTTTGGCAGCGATAACTAGTACCTATGAACCTGTTATCAGTTTGCCATCCATTCCTTATTGCAATATTACTAGCTTATCATTTTATTTAATGTAACATAGCCAATTTATTCCTCAAGGGCAACAGGCACTGTATTTGTAAATAAAACAATGGAATATAAAGTTGTTTGCTAGCCGCAACCTCTTCATTAGTTACAGATCTCTTTAATGAGGAATTAGATGACTTTTACTTCTGCAGAGAGTGCATATTTACTGATACTGGTGGATTGTAGAAGTTTGAGTAGACTCATGATAGAAATGTTCTGAATTGGACAGTTTTGTCATTATTGCAGCATTGCTGCATGCATTTTGTTTCATTGTTTATTGGAAAAAGTGTTCAAAACAATAAAATACAATCAGGATGGTGTATCAAAGAACACATGTATGTTTTGTGTGCAAGGGGCCTATGATTTGAAAATAGCCCAAAGTTAATATTTATCTGCCACTGGCCAGATGTATTTTCTTTGAATGTGGGTTTCAATGCTGTGTCAATGAATGTGAGTTTCAAGGGCAGAGAAGTTTTAATGCTAAGTCTATTTTGATTGTGAAACTGCATTACTTTGTTTAGCAGATGTCTATTAGTGTTTGTGCTATAAAATGTAAAATAAAACTTTTAAATGAAATCCAAATTATCGTAGAAGTAAAGCAGTATGCACATTACAGTGTTTATAGTAAATGGGGTGAAATAGCCAAGTAATGAGACATTGGAATGACTGCAGGGAGGAGGGCTGTATATGGGGAGGCCCCATTCGACTATGATTTTGTGAGGGGGGAAGGGTGGCAAAGACAGCCCCTGGCGGCACAAACTTTAGCTATGCCACTGATGAGTAGGCCATTAAGAATGACTTTTGGAGGTCCTAGCAGATTTTAATATTCTTTTGCTAAGACTAGAATATTGCCTACCATTAAATGCCCTACTTTTACCATAAAACCCACATACTGAAAGTCACCAAAAACAAAATCTTAAGGTTCATCTTCTCCCTTCCCAGTGAACATCATTGCTACACATTTAAAAGAAAACGGCTACCATTTACTACAGGGTCTGGGTCTCTGGGGCCATATTTTGGTTGTCTGTTCTTCAGTTTCTGTTTGAAAGTTGATACCCCACAATTCCATTTGGGTGGGTGGGGTTACATAATTATGTATGCAAATTTTATGTTAATCAGCATACATATTTATACCTATTTTTCATGGGCCTTTGTCCAGATTTTTGATATTTCCAGGTTGAGAGCTATGGAAAGGACATCTTGCATTAGCAGTATATGTAATTTATTATATGATATGATAGATACAAAATAACATCTAGAAATGAAATTAACATTGCCTACAAGAAAATTGAGTACTTGTAAGAGGATTCTTTGATGCAGGAGCCATTAATGAGGAACTCTGCGAGTTTCTCACTAATAAACATCTAGTTATTCCAATGGCTTTTGGAATACCCAAACTACCCAAAGATGTGATGGACCCCCTTACCGACATATAGTGGCTGCCCATAATTCCATTACATACCCATTAAGGGTATTTGTCGATTGCATTTTGAAAAATTCCATGTGCCCATTAAACACATTCTATGAGACTCATGGGATTTCCTTACTAAAGTTAAGCATGAGTATTTTCAACAAAATGTTAGCTTTACTACAATAGATGTGATTGTTATTTTCATGCACATATTTTGGAACTAACCAATCTGGACAACAAAATGATAAACTTTATTTTGGAAGTTATGAATATCATACTTCATAATAATTGTTTTACCTTTGAGGAGGAGTTTTTCAGATACTAGGAGGAGTAGCAATGGGTGCAAGTTGCACCCCCATTAATGCTAATCTTGTTATGTATACCTGGGAACCTACTTTTGTTTTTAACTTCGAGTATAATGACAAATGATTTGTTTACCTTTGTTTTTTGGATGACATATTTATTCTCTGGAAAGACCAAGGGACATTTAGAGAATACTTTTGTACTTATATTAACAACACAACAACCTTTATCAAATTTACTCACACACACTCTGACCACAAAATTATCTTGATGTCACACTATACAAAGATTTAGACAAGGAATATTTTGCAGCCACCATTTTTCTGAAACCAACATTCTCAAATAGCTATTTAGAATACAACAATTGTCACCCATGACATACTAAAAGGAACATACTCAAGGGGCAACTGGTCAGAGCTGCTAGGATGTACTCAGATTTGGTGAACTTCAAAGTGGTGGTAAACACGCTAACTTGTATGTTTACAGAAAGAGGTTACCCTCAAGACCTTTTGAAAAAGTTAGGCGATGAAATTATTATTGGCTGAGGGAACAAATACAAGCCCTTGCTACGGTTAGATAAGACTGTTATCCTTATTCCCCCCACAGATTCTTCCAAAAACAGCAGCAACATCAATTCTATGGTATTACCTTATAGGTCACATTTGAAGGAAATTAGAAATGTAGTAGCCAAAAACTGGTGTATTTCTAAAGGTAACTTGGAGATTTTGTCATTTTTAGGTGATGCACCTAAATTTGTCTTTAAAACAGGCAGAAACTTGAAAAACTAGAAAACCCTAAAAAGGACATTTCAAGGCATAAAGGAACTGGCTCAAAGAGATGTGGTGCATTCAATCAGTGTTTCTACATTGTAAACAAGAACAAGGTTGAGGTAGGGTCCCCCCTACTGAAATCGTTTTAGGTGACAGAAATTGTACATCTAAGGGGTGGTTTATCTTGCTATCTGTGATGGGTGCCATAATTTCTATATAGGTAAAACTGAAAGACAGTTAAGAAAAATAATCTACTACATTTGAATGCTGTCAACAAGAGAAACACTAACAGTGCACTGTTTAAGCATACTTTATTATGCCCTACCTACCCTAGTTTTCAGTTTGGTATCTTGGAAACTGTTCCTTTCTCTCCCAGGGGTGGTGCATGAAAAGCAGAATTAGAGAGGAGAGAGATAATATGGCAACTAAGACTTAATGTTGCAACACTCCCTGGTTTAAATGAATATCTATTACCCCCATTCTAAACAACAGAGCAGCTAAACTGTATTTATGTTTTTGTTTTTTAATATAAGTGATTTTTGAACTAAGACTGGAGTTTGTGGCATTATTTACAAAGTTTCTAAGATACTGTTAAGTGATGGTATACCTGCAACGTCCTTATTAGTCTGCAGTTTTTGAAATCACCAGTTACCATTGCTAAGCTGACCTAGTTATTAAAGAACATTCTACAAATGTGTTTGAGACTGTCACTATTATTTAAGCCACCCAAGTGTTATTACGTGAGTCTCATTGTGTTATTTGGTGTTTTTTTGGCTGCACGGTTACACTCTGGTTTCCTGTTCTTTTAATTCTGTTGATTTATCACCATTATGAATAGGGGTTATGTGTGATTTCTTCCAAATGAGGAGTACATATTTATCTTTTATGGATCTGTTTACAAGAATTGCAACTAGGTATGCTATATATTCACCTTCTATACACTGGTATTCTGCTGGGAGATTGTCTGCTTTACTTTCTTTTGAATTATTTTTTGTTTGTTTTGTTTTACTAGATCAACTAAGAATGGGTGTAAGTTAAAAGAGCCACAATTTAATTTATATTAAGGATATCGAATTGTTGTTGTATAGTGCTTTAGCTGCTTGTATTATTTGTGTGTTTAATTTGTGGACAGTATGGTAAGTTGTTTCATTTTGAAGTAGATTTGGTATGAACTTTTTTTGGCATGCAGAAATTGTTTTGGAATTTTGGATTATTTATTTGTCTAGGCTGAATTTTGCTAAGTAGATTTGTTTTTGTCTTTGTGAATCTGTGAACAGATTTTTTACTTGCTTTCTAAGTGTCTTATAACATTGCTGTAATTTTTCCATTCTTTCCAAGTTTTTTATTTTTAAGACTCATTATTTGTTTTGTTTTGAGAGTTAACTAGGGTGCTATATTTTAGCTTATTTTTCATAATGGGACTATAGAATTAACGGGTCTATATCACATAGTCGAAGTTCCATAACTCCGAACACTTAATGGTCGAACCATTATGTTCGAAGTTACAGAACTTCGACTACGTAAAAAAATAAAAATAAAAAACAAAGGACAACACCCCCGACTACTTAAATATACCAGCTCCGAGATTTCACCACATTAACTGAATGGAACCCTCCACTTATGGAGATTTCCATTCAAACGCTTGAACTTTTACAAATTCAAACTTATGGTCCCAACCATATGTGGTTCAAACTTGTAAAAGTTTGACTATGTGATAGGAACCCGAATTAACTATATTTAGGAAGCTTTGATTGAAATAATGTACTGTGCCATCAAGAGGAAGATGTTTAATTGCATCTGATGATGGCAGTGTCATGCTTCATTTTCACAATGAATACTCCTAAATTATGTAGGCCAGTTTTTAATAAAATACCCAGATAATACTATTTTAGCCACACTGACTTCACTCATACTTTCAGTGAACTTTACTTTTAGTAATATCACCATATGGACAGCATGGGTAGGCATCCATAGACTTAAATAGATACATCACTGTGCATGCCTGTGGCTTGTCCATTAAAGCTTATGGACATATTCCTGTGCTATCCCGAAAGTGGTAATTGCAAGGGATACAGAAACTATTTGGGCATGTCTATAATAGCAAATGTTACAAAATTCTTTACTAAGACGCAGATCACATAAATAAAGAATATTTAGAAGGGCTGCATTGTGGAAATTAAGTTGTTGCATGCATTGACATGTCATAAACTCAACAAAACACTTTAATAGCCAATCAAGAATACTTTCTTTATGAGCTAATTTATTTCTTCTAGTTGGCTGTTGCATTAATTTTGTAAAGCCAAATGGATTTAGGATTTCTTTGTTTGTTGTGTATGTGTTTGCAATGGAAAGGGTATAGGTCAAGATGTGTTTGCCTCTCATCACCTAGTATAATGATGTCTTGTTCAAAATTCTTAAAAGAAAAAAATAAATGGTCCAAAACCATCAATTTATTATACAACAAAGCTTTCAAGTCAACAGACTCTTCTTCAGTGTTAGCTAAAACAGACAAGCTGTAATCCATTAATATATAACAAGCCAGCCAGTAAAATTCAACATAATTGATCACGTTACAATTAAAGATCATACAGTTAAAATATATAAAATTATACAAAAAATAATAAAAAACATTTCTTCCTGTTTAATAATAATATTTCTTATTTCACAAAAACTATATAAGGAGAACTTTGCATATACTACCTATATTATAATACTAAGTTATGTAAGAATGTTTCTCTTTCAATAATGGTTTCAGACTGTTAGCAATATTTAATCCTAGTAGATGGTCAGCTTGAAAATAATTATTCCATGTAGCCCCACCCAGTCCAGTGGAATTGTGGGATACCAACATGAAGACTGAAGTCACTAAATAATAATGCATAATGGCAGACATTTGAATTTCAGACTTCATATCCCTCAGCAAATACATAACAATGCAAAACCTGTTCTGAGTTTACAGGAGCAAATTTTTTAAATCTGCCCCTATTTTTGGGGCTTTGTCTCACCATTATTTTTGGCTTTGTCCAGACTTCAGCGAGATTGAGAGGTATGGTGGCGTGCATTATATGCAGCGGTTATATGTTATCCCTGTGTCTCAGTGTTATTTCACTTGGCTCTCTTGTTTTCTCCTAGACGTCAAAAACAAACTGATAAACAAAATGGTGATGTTTTGTCCATGGGTCTGAATACATAATAAGTCAATTTTTATTTATTTGTGTAATACATACTTACATATATTCCAAGTAAGTGCAATATGTATTTATTATACCCATAGTCAGTATTATTTAACCCACTCAAGTGCAATATTAGACAAATAACTTGGGCGTTGTTCAATCTGTAGTGTATTTTGTATTACTTCAAATGGGGTAGTTAATTTAATTCAGGGGACGGTGTTCTTTTTGTGTATGAGTGTTGATAAATGTCTCTGCTCCTTTTTGCTTGTATTGGGAGTAGTATTGTATTTGTTAGTTATGTTTATTCCTCTAGTTGTATGTGTTGTTTCACTTTCCTTTGTAATATCAAGAATTGAGCTGATGCACAAAATTTTGTTTAGGCTACACGTGTAGTTCTAAATGACAATAAAGTTTACTTTGACTTTGATATGTGTCTAACAATGGATTGGTGTCCTTTCCTCTATGGGTTATATGTCTTGCATCTACTACTGCTTAGGTTAAACCCTACCTTCCCTACAGCCCTGAAAAAGGAATTACATGAAAATGAATAATGGCCATTTGCATACATATACATTATTGTAGTCATCAAGTATAAATGAATGACATAAGTGTTTCAGATTTTTTTTTTTGAATAAGGGTTCCTTTTCTCTTGTGAAATATTGTCTGTTATTGTCATTTGGAGTGTTTTGCAACATCTGCTATAAATATTGCATGATTATTTGAACATAAGTTTTGAAAAACTTTCTATTGTTTGTGGTGAAACAGTTCCAGCTTCCATTAAAAATTATGATTTTTTTGAACCTGTCTGGCTAAGCTTGTAGCTTTTTATTCGACTAATGAAAACGGAAGTCAAAATGCTATTTGGCTGCAATACTTAAGAAACATGGATTTCAGGCTTGCTCAGTACTATGGCGTCATATCCAAGACAACCTTGTTCCCCAAACATTCCATTTCCAATCAAACATTTTTCTGCAGACAATACACACTTAGCGGTTCAAGGATGTGGCATTGTTTAGCTTTATAATAATGCACACATGCTTGGAGTAATGCAGTTTTCAGAGCATATACCCTAAGAGACATGTTATTATGGTAGTGAAAACACATCACAACAAAAGCTTTTGTTTCCTTCTTTACACTGAGTTCTCTGCTGTCCTCTGAAATAATTGTTTTCCATTATCTCAGCTT
Organism: Protopterus annectens; assembly: GCF_019279795.1. Classification (NCBI taxonomy): domain Eukaryota; kingdom Metazoa; phylum Chordata; order Ceratodontiformes; family Protopteridae; genus Protopterus; species Protopterus annectens. Next base: position 917,196,251 of record NC_056741.1, read on the forward strand.
CTTCCCACTCATATCTGCCCATCTCCAGTCCAGAGAAAGATGGTACAGTCAGGTGGTAAACACGGGCCAGCAGATGGCTTAATGTGGCCCCACTCTCCTCCCGAGGTTAGTACTGAAATGCAATAGAACAGCAAAAATAAAGCCCAAAGCTCCATTCATCATATAAATAACACAAGCTATCAGGACAAAAATGTTCTTTGCTGTTCACTGCAGTCCAGCACATCAGTCCCACTGTAGATCGCTTCGCTTTCTACCAGCTGAAAAGTGTAATCCACACAATCTCAAGTGCCATATTTTCATGTTCTGATTAAAATTCTTCATGTTGGCACTGTTATAATCTGAGTAAGCATATGCAGCAATCATAAAGAAAAACTCACAAAAACTATCCTTACACAAGCTTTTTACCCATCTTATCGCGTATTCATAACTTATAAATTACAAATGTGCAGTATCACAGACAGGCGGTTGGACATTTAAGAAGTAATGTAAGTTGTAAAGGTTTTACTGTATTTCTTCAACAGGCCTGTTAAATAATTGTTTAATGTATCGTATTATAAGTAATGACAGATCTCTTTACTTAGAAAAGCAGGCATTGCTACTTAATCTACCTTCCCATGTTTGTAATTAAATAGGTGATATATTAAAAACAAAATCTGGACCTACTGTACTCAAATGATGGCTTCTTTTTGCCACTTGACACTGTTAGCCAACATGACATTGACTTCTTTTTTGCATTGCTTCTTATAGCCATGCTTTTCAGATGCAACATAGTGTGTCAGATATAACGTTAAAGGCAAACTACAAAATAAAATACTAACCGCCACAGGGAAACAGGACTAGCTTTTTTAAAATTGCGTTTTCTTCAGTTAAAAACAATTTAAAACAGAGCGGTTTGTCTGCTAACGCGAGACCTGGAAGCAGAATTCTAACTAAAATACCAAGAATGTGTTGGTCAGAATGATTGCATGCAAAGAAGAGAAGCATAATATACATATGGGGGATGGGGGAAATAAACAGCACTGAAGTAAATCCCAATGAACTGTTTAAAAGAGACCTCACTAGTTATGAACAGACCATAGGTAATATACTTTTGAATAAACATTTCTTTTACTCACATGTTTAACTGGCATCTTATAAGGTTTTAGTCACAGACACAAAGACGGTTCTGACCTACTAGAATGCATACACTTTTAACACACGGCTGCAATGACAGCTTAAAAATTTCAGAAAAATAAATATAATTTTAATGTTCATATAGAATATATGCCAATGCACAAGGCGGGTATAGGTTTTATCCACGAACTCTGCATCCATCTGCTACATACTTCTCAAGTTAAAGTTAAATACAGTCTGAGTCTCTGATAGGCTGGCAGTCTGCCTCACAAAGTGATGTCATCACACATGCCCCTGCACTTGATGACTTTGTAGGATACACTGGCATGCGTGGTGATGTCCGCAATTCATTTAAAGTTGTACTCCCCACCAAAAAAAAGAGAAAGAAAAAAATCAGGAATTAAAGGGGCCACTCAGGAATTCGTAGCACCCTATTATTTTTCCCTCAAAACCAGTAAATACCGAGGAATTTGATACGGTTGAGAGGTATACATAACAATAAGGGATCCCACTCAAACTAAGTTAAAAGAAATTAAGAATAAAAAAAAAGGAAACAGCGCCTACAACAAACACTGTACTCAAAACTCCAAAAAAGGCACTTGGAAGGAGGAACACTTTGGTTCCACAGACTAAGGTTCCACTCAACTTTATTAAAGTACGAAACATGTAAAAATTTCACCATAAACACTTAAATGAGTCACTGCATTTTCTTCTTTCCTTTAAAAGACTTCAGGATGAAGTATAAGAAATTAATTGTCCTTATACTTTGGTAATATTTTGCAAGATCTCAGCTAAACATAAAACTGGAAAAACGTTTCTATAAATGAAAAACAGAAGAGTTAATCCTGAGGCCACCATAATATAAAACAGCATCCTCTTCATAAAGAAATATGTCAGAAGAGGTGCAGGCAAGCATATGCATGGTGTTAATAATATGCAAGTAATTATACAAAAAAAAAAAAAACACTTTCTGTACGTTTACTATTGGTAGCTGATATGCATGTTCAGCCTTTAAACCAACCACTATATCGACTAGACAAAATGCTGTGTTGAAAGCCTTGGAGTAGCCAAGAGAAACAAAGCTGTAATCTGCTGTAACTTAGAATTTAAAACATTCTTGGTTCTTTGGTAAATGATTCAGAGCTGATGCATGGATAACTATGTTCCCTATTTACTGGACTTCCTCTTTACTTTTATAGCTAGTGTCTGTGAGAATTTGGGAACATATATAAAAGTTCTCTCTTTCAACTTACATTTTCATGCCCAAGTAACAGAATTTAAAGTTATAACACTAAACACGCTGGTTGCTTGGCTTCTCTATAACTATCCACCCATATTACATTTATATTACTCTTATGGTCATGTCTGAAAAGTATCTATGATGGACCAGTTCACTTACTTTGTTAACCAATAAAGTACATTTAAAATATATGCTCTGCCTTATGTTAGCAAAACTGTCTCAAGTCTTCTTCTGAATCACAGATACAGATAGAGCAGAATGTCATTATATTCTCTTTGGCATAATTTTTCATGTTCTCCTCTACCTTCCTCTCATCTGCTCTGATCCTTTAGCTAAGTGGTCCCCACCCTGATGGTATTCCATTAGCACCTTATTTATATACTTAAGCATGTCCCTTTGCCAGCAATTATTCTGACTTCTAGAGTGGCAGTCTTGTTTTTGTTTTTTTTGTTTTTTTTGCTTTCCACTTGACTGACCAGGGGTCCCAGTATCAGCTCTAGGTTGTCCCATTCATTCTTCTCCTGATGGACTCTGACTGGACCTATGGAGTGAGTACAACAAACACCCATCCTATCCCAAAGCACATTGGTCCATGAGCCAGACATTCACCCCCCCCCCAGTACACACCAATTTTCCTTTCATCCCCTCTCCCACAGTGAGAACCAAAGCCCGTTCATTCCCTAGAACAGACATATCAGCCTAGTTCCCAATGAGAGGCAAGGAAACAAAAGTAGGAAGCAGGTCAGTCAGTGAGTCATTTGGACCTTACATGGAGCTCCTCTCCATGTAAGCAGCTCCAAAGAGCACTGCAATAGCTGCTTTGCCTTTGGGGGTGGGTGTAGCACCTAGTGCACCTGTCAGGCACCACTCAAGTAGAGTATCAGAGCATCCTCTCCTTCCCCAGGATGGGTAAGCAGTCTATGGCTGCTGACTCCTAATTTCCCAGCCTGCTCTCTCCAGTACCCATGACACTAATCAAACATGCATCTCTTTTGACATCATTTGTTACGAAGGTGATGCTGTTTTATTTTATGATTGCCGCAAAATGTTTATTTATAGAAACTTCTTTTGCAAATTCTTACTAAAGAGTAAGCTGATGAATTTCCCTTTGTGTTATTGGAGTCTGTGGTTGAAAGGACATAGTCTTGTGGAAGTCTACATCTAAGGAGCTGTGAATGGGACCTCATTTGAGGTGAAATAGGTTCAGCTAGCAGTCTTCTGTCCCTAGTTCTAAGAGTTGTAGCATACATTTCATGGGATCATAAGATCATAGGAGGTTACTAGGCTAACAGCCCCAGGGTCCTTACAAGCCTAGCCAAGTTCAACCTGTGTTTCCAAGGGTATCTGGTTAAGCAAACACTAAAATCAGCACTTATTGCAGCTGTCCAAGAGGGACACAAGTGGAACTCCTGGGGTGAATTGCTGGTTACCCATCCAATCATCCAAACTGAGCTTAAATAGGGCCAACCAGGGGCTTTCTTTAACATGATCAGGAAGCTTGTTCCAAAGGTGGGACTGCCTATGTGAGATAAATCTATCTGTCCAGCAAGTTCTGTTGATGTCACATACCAGGTTAAGGTCCTTTGATTGACTGACCCATGTGCCATTTGACTTGTGAATGTGCAGTATTTCCATTAAAGCTGGGTCAGAGAATGCTCTATATGCAAGCCACAGGTCACCTCTGAGCAGTCTGTATGACAAAGAGTAAAGTGAAAATATTTCAGTCTGTCCACATAAGACAGATCTTGAAGACCCTGAAATTTCTTTGTAAGGAACCTTTGTGGTCTCTCCACTTGTTGCAGGTGTTTGGACAGGAACATACCAAAGGGAGCATTGTACTCTATTATTGGCCCGAGCAGAGAAGAGTACAGGGGGGTTATAACCTCTTTTTGTCTGGAGGCAATGTCCTTACTTATGAGATAAGCAATATAAAATGCCTTTCTTACCACTGTGGAGACTTGGTGATCGAAGTTAAGGTTGTTGTCAACCTGTGTGCTTAGGATATTGCTATTGATGTGGTAGTTTGCAGGAATATCACCCTTGCCAAAGGGGATGATAATGCATTTTTTTGCATTTAGTTTAAGACCATGGCTTTGGCACCAGTCATTAGTCTGCGTAAGACCTTCATGCAGGATGTTGATGTCACTAGGGGTTTCAATGATTTCTCCCAGTTTGCAGTCATCAGCAAATTTTGTAGCCATAGTCCTTTAATTTTGGCCTGTACTTTGGATTCTGAACAGTAGGGGTCCCAGAACCAATCCTTGTGGAACATCACTGGTTACAGGCCTGCTGGAGGAGGTGGAGTCCACTGTTTTGACTGTATGAGTTCTTTTTTTTTCCAACCAGTCTTTATTGAATTTTTGATATACAACAACAAACAAACTTAAAACAACTGGAATTAGGTAGAATATAAGTATATATGAGCAATATAATAACACATTCCTACATCTACAAAAAGGCAACAACTCTAAAAAAACCTATATACATAGTGCCATACAGCTCTAGATGCTAAGGTTTGCATCCTATATCTGTTTGCCCATGAGTTAATAGAAAAAAAAAGAAAAAAAAAGGGGAAGAAGAACAAAAACTTGTTCCAAAAGACTTCTTAGATATTTTAGCATGGTAACTTCAGCTAATATCTAGTATTGAAAAAATAAGGTTCCATAGGTGTTTGAATTCCATTTTTTTACGAGGGTTGATAATAATCAATTTTTGAGAAGTTATGTATGTAACTGCCATTTTTCTGAAGCTCTCCCAAGATAGCTTTGAACGATCCATCCAATGTTTGGTAATATAAAATTTAATCAACAGACATATAATAATCAGGCTTTTAAACTTAAGGGGTGGCATATTAATACGGGTAATATGGAGTAGCGCCATTTCCCAAGATAGTGTTGATTTGTGATAGCCCATTTTATCTAATCTAACCTTGAGGGAGCACCATAGGTTATGCGCATACTTGCAATACCACAGAATATGTACAATATCTGCATGTGGATGTGGGCAACAGGGGCATGATGTGGAAATAGAGGCATTGAATTTGTTTAGGTGGGTTGGGGTAAGATATAGATTATTTATAATCATAAACTGAGTGTAGGTAAATTTCTTGAAGGGGGAGTATTTAAGCGTAAGGATTATCGATTCTTTCTTCTGTTGAAGAGATAGATTGGGACCTTGTTTATTCCAATAGTCAGCAAAGGTAACTTCGTCCCCGTAAAGGTATGTGGAGAATGCTTTGTATGAAATGGAGAGCATATGTTTCTTGACACTTAAGTTTAAGAGCAGTGGAGTGATAATATTGATTTCAGTTTCTGTTTTGTGTTGATTTATAAGGAGGGTGAAAAGAGATCTCTTAGCTGCCTCAAAATGATAGTATAGGCTTTAGATAACGATAAAGTTCCTCTAAGCTCATTTAGAGGGAGATGTTGGAATTTGAGTATATCCCATATCGTGTAGTTTTTGATCATAGGGAATCTGTTTAGGTTCAGCATTTGGCCTCCCATTGTAATGTTAGGGTTTAAATGAATAGGCTGTAATAGTGGTAGGGCATCGGATAGGCCTATCTGGTTGAAGAGTTCCTGAAAGTCTTCAATTAGGTCCTTAAGAATTTTATGAATTTTCATTTTCTTAATTGAAGCTCTCGTAAGGAAAGGCAGAGATTTGGGATTCATATTTTTATTGATAGCATATTTATGCCATACCTTGGTCCAGATAGGAGACCATAGCATGGATTCAGTGGCATAATTGGCTATGTTAAGAATTCTATTAGCCCGGATAATTCTATAGTATAGAATGAGATTTGGTAAGGCCATACCTCCTTTCTGTTTGGGAGCTATGAGTTTACAGTACGACATTCTAACTGATTTTGGATGCCAAATGAACTTTCCAATCTCTTTCTGGATTTTCTTGATAAGAGTGGCTGTAGCTGGGGATAAGGAGGAGTTATATTGATAAAGAATTTTTGGGAGTATATTCATTTTGACAATGGCGATTTTGGAAAGTGTGGAAAGTTTCAGTAGCTGCCAACGTTTCATATCCTGTGTAATAGAGTTCCAAATCCTTGCTAGGTTGGCTTGCATTATAGAGGAATATGAGTCTTCATAAGTAACTCCTAGATACTTGATTGATTGGGCGGTGTGAAAAGGCATGATTGGAAAGAGGTAAGGCTTGTGGGCTGCAGAGTTAATTTGGAAAATATGGGACTTATTAGTATTGATTTTATAGTCTGAGAATGCTGCAAAGGTATCTATGGAGTCTACTAACTTTACTGCATTATTAGAGGGATACATGAAATATAGGTTAAGGTCATCAGCAAAGGCGGTGAATTTAATATTGAGATTACATAGTTTCGGGGTGGCATAATAGGCTTTCTGTGTAATAAACAGAAGTAGTACTTCAATGTATAGGTTGAACAGTAGTGGAGACAAAGGGCATCCTTGTCTCGTGCCATTGGCTAATTTAATCGGTCTTGAGAGTTTCCTGTTTATGTAAATGTGTGTGTGTGAGCTATTGTATAGGGTCTTTATTAGGGCAATGAATTCAGAGGGGAGACCAAACTTTGAAAGAGTTAGAAATAAGAAGTCCCAGTTGACTCTGTCAAAGGCTTTATTTGCGTCAAGTATCAAAGCGTAAATAGGGTCTCGGCTCTGTTTGGATAATTGCATCATTGATTCTAGTATTAAGGTGTTGTCCCATGTGTGTCTATTGCTCATAAATCCAGTTTGCTCTGGAGAGATCAGATCATTCAGCACATCTTTCAATCTAGCAGCTAGAATCGAGGATAAGATTTTAATATCCACGTTTATAAGTGATATTGGTCTATAGTTATTAGGATTCGTATCATCTTTTGAAGATTTGGGAATTAGGATAGTTTTTGATAGATTAATGTATGGATCCTTAATGCCATTGTCAGCTATGGATTTAAACAGGTCTAGTAAGATAGGAGCTAGGGTAGCTTTGTATGATTTATAGAACTCAGATGGGAAGCCATCGGGACCCGGGGCCTTTCCTGCTTTCAGTTTGTCAATAGATTTTAAAATTTCAGTTATATTGAATTGGGCTCTAAGTTTATCTTTCTGTGGTTCAGTGATCTTTGGAAAGTCAATCATATCTAAAAAATTTTTCATCTCTTCTTTGGAGGCCGTGCGACTGGAGGTAGAGTAGATCTCCGAATATATTTGGTGAAAAATGTGTAAGATATGTTCATCCGATCTATAAATTTGATTTTCATACTGAATACAAGAAATTTTTGGGGACCTAGGTGCGTTCGAAATGATTCTCGCCAGTGCTTTGGAGGGGGTCTGAATGTGCTCTGAGAATTTCGCTATATATTTAAATTCCCAAAAAGATAGATTAGATTGGTGGTGTTCAAATAGTTCTTTTTGTTTAGTTAATAGTTTCTTTTCTACGGTCTCAGAGTATCCATCTAGCAGTTTTTGTCTAAACCATCAATTTCAGCCTGCAGGTCTCCTAATTTTTAGAACGCTGTTTTTAAGAAAACTCGCTTTTTTATTAAGGATACTTGGAAGCACGGTTTTAGTTGCAGCCCATCTGATATCCAGGGAGATAGGTTCGTCTTGTTTATTACAATAGAGATCTTTAAGAGCCATTCCAATTTCATTCCTCAGGGATCTATCGTTTAGAAGATTGCAATTCAGAGACCAGTTATAAGTTGTAGGAGTATTTAATTGGGTTAAGCTAACTTCTAGAGTTATCTTGAGTGGTCCGACAGGAAGCGGGGCTCGGCCGTATAGTTGACTTTCCTATTTTTCAGTCCTTCTGAGATCAAAAATAGTCAATTCGGGACCAGGAGTGGTGGCATTTAGAAAAGTAGGTAAAGTGGTTATGGCTATCTTTTGAAGTGATGGAGCTGGATGCAACTGGGTCCCATAGACCAAAATCATCTATCATGTCAGATAAAACCTTACAGGTTGTGGTATTGCTATGTATATCTCTCCCTTTACGATCCACCTGCGGGTTAATGACCGCATTCCAGTCCCCCCCAATTATTAGGATGTGCTTTGGGAATTTAAGCAGGAATTTATAAATCCCAGAGATAAATTCTGCTTGTCCGAGCATGGCCCATAGATATTAAGGAATAATATCGGTTCAGTTATTGGTCGAACATAGCCAGTGAAATAGCACCATCTCCCTCTTGGTCATTCCCTTTTGATATTATTTGTATCTGGGAGGGTTTTTGACAATAATAGCCACCCCTTTTGAGTTGTTAACCGATCCAGAGGAAACAATATCATTAATCCATGCTCTCCTCATATCATTTGCCCAGTCAGTAGTTAGCAGATGTGTCTCCTGCAAGAAACAAACATTACATTTAGACTTGAGTAAAATATGCATTACTAGTTTTTCTTTTGGTAATTATTCAATCCCCGAACATTCCAGGATGACACTGTCATTATATCAGGATTGTTAGCCATAGTATCTTTTAAAGTTTCTTCTCAGTATATTAAGTGTACATTTACAGATGTTTTTATCAAATGATGGGAGAGTAGTATGCTGAAGTACCTTAGAGTTAAGGCAGTAAATATCAAATGTATGGCACTAAAATCCCTCAATCCTACTACCGTGCATCCCCACCACCCTATAGCAATTGAGAGGAATAGTAAGTGTGACATTGTAATTAAATTAAACAGTAAACAATATATACAATATTTACAAAATTTATACAAATTCTTAGTAGGTCCAAGTTTGAACATCATATCCCTTCTTAGAAACCTTAAGGCTTCCAGGAAAAAAAAAAAAAAAACTACAAATCCTAAGCTTAATCCAGCTAGCACCGGGCACCTACATGCAGTGTAAGGTTATGTTGCTAAATATATATAAGGTGCCTGTGTATCATTTATATGTGAACATCATATATAGATCCTCAAACAGATATATTTTACAGTCCAGTAGGGGATCTCCGTAGCTATTTAGGTGGCAGCGAGCCACAGAGAAAGGGAAAAAGAAGAAAACAATTATTTTGTCCCTTCATATTGAAATATATACACATCCTGCGTGGATTCATGGGGTAATTAAAGTAAGAGTAAGTGATTAATATACAATGCAGATGTCTCACTATTGACAGATCTAGTTAACAGGTCCGATGTTGCATCATCTTTATTCTCCGCTCAATCTGCTTTTTAGTTTCTTCGGCCATGCAGTATAAACTTCAGATATCATTCGGTTCCCCATAGTGTGAGCAGACCTCAGGAGTTTCCTGGATGTGTACGCCATTAAAAGCAGGCTATGCGTCACCCTTATATGAGTCGAGCAGTAAACCATCTAGTGAGACCAGAGTTCCTAGGACACGATTAGGTATAAAGCTTGTTTCTTATAAAATATAACATGTTAATATTTATACAGACAGTAGTATCCTAACTAGACAGTTTTAGGATGTTAGCGCACGACTCAGATGGGTACTAGAAGCGGAATAATGCTCCGAGGAGCATAGTCAGGTAGAAAATGTTTGGTATGTGTATAGCGTTTTTTATCTGATGTTACGGTTGTATCTGGGTTATATCTGAGTTGTGTAACTCAGTGAGTTTAATGCTGGCATAAATCCGAGCTTGGGATAACTAGATCGCGCTGATTTATAGTTTCATATCAGGTTGTTATTAACCCTGATGCAGGTTTACATATTCAGGTGGAGGGATTCATGCCGAAACATTTAATAAAAATGTTTTTGGCTTCAGTCGGTGAAGACATTTGCAGTTTAGATCCCAGGTAAGTGAAGATCAGTGTTGAAGGAAACCTCATCTGGAACTGAATTTTCCTCTGTAACAGCTCCGCACAGTAAGGAGCGAGTTTACGGCGCATCTCTCTAATCTCTAGTGGTAGGTCTTGGGAAATTATTAATGAATGGCCATTCCAGACAAACTTTTTATTTTTTTTATAAGCTAATATAATAGCTTGGACGTCTTGAAAATTTAACATTTTAATATAGATTGGTCTTGGCTGCGCAGATGACTGTTGGCTCTGGAGAGCTCTGTGCGCTCTTTCAATCTGGTATTTGTGTACAGGGTCTGGATTTTTACATAAACTTATGAAAATTTGTGTGCAGACTTCAATTAGTTGGTTAGATTCGTATTTCTCACTTAGGCCCCGTATCACCAGATTGTTTCTTCTGCTTCGTGCCTCTAGGTCGGTTATCTTAGCTTGCATGTTGCTGATTGTTCTGTCTCTGGTTTGGAGAGCTTCTTTAGTGGCAAGAATCTCAAGTTCATTCGCTTTAGATTTTTCTTCCACAGACTCTAGTCTACCAGCAATTTTTTGTAGAGAGGTGTCAAATACAGAAAATTTTGCCGAGAGTTCTTGTATGGCATTTTGAAGGGGTAAGAGAGCGTTTTTTAGTTCATCAATGGGTTGAAGGTTGTCTGGTTTGCCTTTCATCGGGTCTTTGGAGAGCTCCGGTAAAGTTTTAGACGATCTTAGCCTCTTTGGGTCTTTCTCCGGTGAGGTGATGATAGCAGATAGTTTGGCTTTGGTGGCTTGCGTGTCCATGTTCTCAGATTCTCTTGGCATTTTAGATCTCTCAGACGTTTGGTGTGTTTGTTTCTTCGGGTTTGCTCAGTATGTGGTTATACCGGTCAGGCCTCTAATGACCGCGTGGTGAAATAGTAAGCGCACACCGGCAGTTAATTTAAGTTTTCAGGAACCCACAGGATCACTGTAGAATCTCTAGATATGTTCACAGTAGCTGGTTAAAGTTAAAGGTAACAAATGAAGCGTATAGAGGTTTGGAATTCCCAGATTAAGCTGTGAAGCTGATGTTGGGTCCTGGAGCATCAAGGAGAGGGTACCGATTAGATGCCCACCATCTTGGATCTCCATTGACTGTATGAGTTCTATCAGTGAGCCAGTTTGCAACCCAGGGGGCAACGTATGGGTTGATACCCAGTTTTTAATTTCTCCAAGTCTTTTGGGTTTCTAATACCATGATGGGAATGGACCCCATTCCTAAGTCAAATTATGATTAAAGATCATGAAATTAGTATTATTTCAATCTTTGGTGTCAGCCAGAAGTGCTCTTTGCAGCACCCACAATATGCCCAGTAACGACTCCTTCTGCAATTCATACGGGGTTACATATATTTGTAACATATCTAAATACAATTGTAGATTCTTTTTTTATAAGACCCATTTCTCCTACTACTATTGGACATTCTTCTACATTGCTCCCATTTTGGCCTAAAAATCCAGATATTTTATGACTTTGTGTCTCTCTGCAAGTAAAACACTGTAGTCACTGGGTGTAGTGATTTCAATGATCAACTACTTTTGTCTACTTTTCATGGAGCACTATATACGGTTTTCTAGCATCTATCTTTTGAACTGTTGGTAATGGGTGATCCCATGTGATATAGACTTCATATTTTTCTATCATGCTTTGTGGCTCATGTTTCCAGTGTTTTTCAGCCACTTCGATACCATAATGTTTGCACATTCCCCAGTGCAACAGTCTTGCCACATTATTATGCCTTTCAGTACACAGTCCTTCTGCCATTAGTGTGTCACAACCAGCAACGATGCATGCAACTGTTTCCAATTCTGTTTTACAAAACCTACATTTGTCTGTTTCTCCCACATGTTCAATGGACTTTGTAAACCAAACTGTACTTTGCCCACTATCTTGGGCTGCCAATATTAACTTTTCATCTCTTGGTTTGAATTTGCCTCTCCTTAATCATTCCTGCATTCAGTCCTGATCAACATGAGCTCCTTCTAGAAGTTTTCTATACTTGCAACTATATTTATACATTTTCCAAATTTCTTCCCTTCTCATCTGGTCTTTTACCTTATATTCTTTCTTTTGTTTTTTGACACATTCAGTTGCCGCCTGAGTTTTATCTACTTCTGGTTTGATTTCCATTTCTGCTTGATGTCAATATGCTTCTGCTAGATTAAGCAGAGAAGTCACCTTAGATTTATTCTCCTCATGTTTCAAAACTTTCACTACATTTGGGTCTTGTGAGGTCATCAGATATGTGTGGAATCCTACGATTGGAAATCTATACATTTAATCAGTTTCAAGGAGGCTCATCCCTCCTTTGGAATGGAGAACATATAATCTTGGTATGCACTGATTTTATAAATCATTTGGTGAGCATGAAGCATCCTTCTTGTTTTCCTTTCTAATCTATCCAGCACGTTTTGGGGCCAGTCAATCACTCCAAAACTGTAAGTTAGGACAGGAAGAGCAAATTGGTTTATAGCCTGAATTTTGTTCCTAGATATCAGTGCTGTTTTCAGGATTAAAGTCTTCTAAAGTATTCCTTACTAAGTTTTATTCACATTTGTTCATATTTTATTGTTGATCCTTCGTCAATTCCCAGATATTTATACACTCCCTCTTGCTCAAGTTCTTTTATATCACATTCTTGTCCCAAATGGATGTTTTCTTGGTGCTGCAGTTTTCCTGTTTTAAAGATTGCTTTTGCACATTTATCAAGACCAAATGACAATCTTTTATCATCTGAAAAAGTTTTGACAACTTGCAGTTGTGCTTTCAGTTTCTCATCTGATGAGCTATACAGTTTTAAATCATTGACAAAGAGAAGATGAAAAGTCTTTCCACTCTGTGGTTTTCTGGGAGCCAAATTATAGCCATGGCCTAACTTGTTAAGTAGACAGCTTAATTGGTTAAGGGCAAGACAGAATAGCAGCGGTGACAAAGAGTCACCCTGGAATATCCCCCTTTGAATTTTTGTCCCTAGGATAATAATTTTTCCTTTATCATGGCTTAATTGCAAAGTGGTCTGCCACTGTTTCATGGTCACTGTAATGTACTCGATCAGTGTAGGGTGTATCTTATACATTTTTAAGCACTCCTTTATCCATGAATGTGGGATACTGTCAAATGCTTTTTTGTTGTCAATCCATGCCATACTTAGATTCTTCCCCTTTTTACAGTTCTCTATATAGGTTCATAGGTTGGTACTGGGCTATCTGCCCGAAGGCATATATTAGCCCAGCCACGTTGTGCGGTATTAACCGCCCCTTTAGTAGTTCCCTAGACCCTTGTACTAGCAGCTAGTACCCCTGGCCCCTATCTAGTAGTGCTGTTGGTGTGATCCCCGGTGTGAACTTTCTGTTACCCATTCACTCATCAAGGTTCCTCTTGAAGAGTGATAGTGAGGGGCTCTGTCTTATGTAGATCAGGACCCTGTTCCATAGTAAGGGAAGTCTCTGCAAAGGGAATCTATCCCTCCAGCATGCTCTATTCATTGTTGTGTTGAGGTTTATATCCCTAGAGCATGTAGCTCGAGTAGATTTGGTTTTAATAAGATGGAGCTTGTTCAACAATTCTGGGTTGGACGTGGCTCTGTACGTTAGACAGAGATCGCCTCTGAGAAAGTGGTATGCAACAGAGAACAGTCTTAGCTTTTTCAATCGTGCTGCATAGGGCAACTGTTTGAGGCCAGTAATCCTCTTGGTTAGGTACCTTTGTGGTCTCTCCAGCTGCTGGAGATGTCTAGCCAGGTACATTCCAATTGGTGCATTGTACTCAATAATGGGTCTGATGAGGGAAGTGTAGAGGGGCACCATTACATCCTTAGATCTTGATGCAAACCCTTTCGTGATCAGATGGGTCACATAGAAGGATTTTATAACCACTTTGGCAACATGGCTATCAAAGGAAAGCTGACTATCTACTTGGGTCCCTAGATCCCTTATTTCTTCTTCAGATTTCAGGGGATTACCTCCTATGTTGTAGTTTGCGGGTACTCTGTTTTTTCCAAAGGGGATTACTACGCATTTTTTTGCATTTAGCTTGAGACTATGGCTTTGACACCATGCATCAGTCTCATTTAGGCCCTTCTGGAGGATCTCCATGTCGGCCGGAGACTCTATTATAGCACCCAGTTTGCAGTCGTCTGCAAAGTTAGTCAGCCACAGTCCTTCCGTGCTTGCCTGTACTTCTGAGACATATATGCCAAACAGGAGGGGCCACAGGACAGAGCCCTGAGGCACACCACTCATTACTTGTCTGGATTCGGACCTAGATCCCGCTACTCTTATTTTATGGGATCTGTCTGAGAGCCAGTTTGCGATCCATCTTGTGACATAAGGGTTTATGCCCAGGCTGGTGAGCTTATCAATAATACCTGAATGGGGAATGGTGTCAAATGCTTTAGCAAGGTCAAGGTAAGCCGTGTGTACCTCCTTTCCCTTATCTATAGCCTGAGTAACTGTCTCAAAGAAATCCACCAGGTTCAGGAGGCATGATCTGCCCTTGACAAAGCCGAACTGTGTGGGGTCCAGCAACTGGAGGTTCCCAATCTCTGCATTTATGAGTTCCATAATGATTCGCTCCATAGCCTTACAGATCAGACTGGTCAGGCTTATTGGTCGGTAGTTCCCAGGGTCAGTTGTGGCCCCACCCTTGTGTAGCAGGACCACCATTGCCATGCGCCATTCTATGGGCACATATCCTGTGGAGAGGCTGAGACTGAACAGGGTATTACGATGTGGGGTTAATTCCTTTTGGAGCTCGTGTATGACACAGCCTGGGACACCATCTGGTCCCATGAAGGCAGTGTTTTTAGCTTTAGATAGAGCCTTGTTAACCAATGTATCAGTAATAATTGGACTTACACAATCCCCTAGAATGGTAATAGGCCCTGTAGGTGGTGAGGGGGGGAGAAATTTGCACTGAACCTGTCAGCCAAGATGTTGGCAATGTCAGAAGGGCCATTGTATTTTGTTCCATTTTGTACTAGCTCAGAACAGACCTGAGCATTGCCATTTAGGTTTTTGATGTAGCCATAGAAGGCCGTATGGTTATCCTTGGCATCCTTGGCAACTTTCTTTTCAAAATTAGCTTTAGTTGACTTGATGAGGGCCCTCAATTTCTTACTAATGCTGATCAGGGATGATTTTTCTACTTGAGATTTGGCCTTTTTTTGTATAAGTCTCCTCCTTTTATTGTAAAGTTTGCTTATGGCCGGGGTCCACCAGACTGGTTTCTTCTTACTTGAGGAAGGAGTCTTGGTTTTATTTGGGATAGCATGGTCCATGCAATCCTGAAGATGCATATAGAGTGCCCTGGTGTAGGATTCCGCATCCTGGATATCATTATCCTTCTGCAAGGGAATAGTGAAGCTTTCCACTTCGGATGCAATTAGTTTGAAGTTTGCTTTGGAAAGGTTTTTGACTATGGTTTCTTTGATTGGGGGAGGTGGAGGAGTGAGGATGTCCAGGGTTATCAGTTTGTGGTCGGATCTGACCAAGGAGGGGGTGATAATGGGTGTGGTGCAATGGGCGCCCATATTTGTGATGATTAAATCCAATATGTTGTCCCCTCTAGTTAGGGAACATACTAGTTGTTCAAGGGCATTTGAATTTATAAATTCTATGAATCGCTGAGCATAGGAGTTGGAACATTGGTAGTTCGCCCAGTCTATACCAGGGTAGTTGAAATCACCCAAGATTATGGTGTTGGGTAGGACCTTTATATTTTCCAATGTCCCAAGGAATGCAGAGTGAGCATCTTGGGACATGGTGGGCGATCTATAACTGGCTACGACTTGAAATGTGGTTTTGCCTGCTGATAGTTGCGCATGGATGATCTCTGGGGCATCATGCTGCGCTACTAACCTGGAGATATGGGTATCCTTGATGAATATGGATACACCTCCACCCTTTGTACTGCGATCCGGTAACTGAGGCCGGAAGGTATGATATGAATTGTAACCTGGCAGTGCTGGGGTGCTCTCTTGAGCCTTGAACCAGGTTTCCATCACTGCATAAACATTGATTTTCTCCATGCTGAGGAGAGCCTCGAGTGAGTGCATTTTGAGGTTGAGACTTCTGGCGTTGACTATTATGACTTTACTTAACAACAAACACTCCTTTGTTCCATATGACTTTCTTTTATTGCCCTTTTGTTCTATTGCCGTAATTGAGTTTCCTTCTAAATGACTATACTCTGTCAGCATCAATTCCAGTGTGTAATGTATACGTCGTCGGAAGGCAAGTTACTGGTCTATAATTTTTAGGGTAGTTTGCAGGTTCACTCTTAAGTGGGAGCATTGTTTTTCCTGTTGTTAGCCAGGTTGGTGTTTGTTCGGGGTGCGCATATAAATAGTTCTTACTCATGGCTAAATTTTCTTGCAGAGATGTTAATCCTTTTAACCAAAAGTTAGGTACTGCATCTGGGTCTGGGGTTTTCCAACTGGAGGCTTTTATTAACTTTGTTTCAATCTCTCTGGCTGTTACTTCATCCCATTTCATATCCTGTATCTTAAACTTCTTATTCTTCTTTTACTTCTTCTATCTATTTAGCATCTTTGTTATGTTCCACAGGATCTTTATAAATACTTATCCAAAATATATCTATTTCTTTTTTTGATGGTCTTTCAATTCCTTTTACCTAGTTTCCCAATTCTCTATAAAACTTTTTGGGTCATCAATAAATTGCTTATTTTGTACTTTCCATTATATTTATTTGTGTATCTTCTACGTTTTTCTGCCTGGCTGATATTTTTAATTTATTACTTTTCCTTTATATTTATCTGCATATCTTCTAAGTTTTTCCACCAGTGCTGAAATTTGTTATTTGTTATTTGTGATAGTGCATGATAAATCCTGATCTGTTCTAATACTGCGCATTGCTTTTATCACGTCTATCTTTCTAAGTAATTTTGTTGACCTGTTCCCTTTTCTATGCTCTTCTAACAGTGGCACTTCTTGTCTTAATTGCTTTATAGTTTTCTGTATTCGATACTTCCATGATAGTATTTGATTTCTCCCCTTCCTTTCCCTCTCTACCCTGTGTTCTTGTGATAGAACTTTATCAGTTATTAATTTAGCTGCACAGTAATATATCCTGTTTACTTTTTTATATTGAATGGGTCTCTATGGACAGTCCTAATAGGCTGTGTTCATTTGTTTTATCAAACTTCTGACTTTTTGGGTTTTATTGACCTTTTGCAGTCTATTTCTTGCATTGATCTTAATATGTCTGTCTCTATTAAATCAAGCAACTCTTCTCTTAGCTCATTTTCTTCTAAACTGAGGGCATATTTTTTGTTTTTAGTTTCCGCTGGTATTTTATAGAAAGTTCTATAGCATCCTCCTTTGGCACATTTTCTTCACTAATGTGCCACAGGACTTCAACCTGTGCCATTCATTGCTCTGTCATATGGCAACTCACTGGCCTATCACTCCTCAACATTGACTGCATCAGAGTTTCCACAGTTTCTTGTTCCTTCCCTTGCTGTCCAGCTTCAAGTAAATGTTTATACTGGTTTTCTGTTTCCTGTGGGAGTCTCCAAAATATCTTCATATGGCACCTGACCAATTGCTTCCCATTCCACTGTTTTCCCCTTAATTTGGATGTCCATTGCTCTATCCTGTTGTGGTGCTTTCTGAATTAGATTTTCTACACTGAATCCTTCACTTTGCAGGTACTCCATACCCTCAAGTTTCTATTTCTTTAACTTCTCCATTACTAATCTCCTTTTCTACTTTTCCTCTCTGTCTTCTTATTTTTTTGTATTGTAAAGTTTTCCATGTCTAGATTCCTTTGCCTGTATTTCTTTTCAAATATCTTTGGTGCTGCTCTTTTTTGTATTGGCTAGTTTTGCTTTCTCCTTTGCATAAATATTACACCATATTAAATCTCTTTTTCTTTCCTATGTCCATATTTCTTCTTCAGATGTCTCCTAATCTTAGTGCTGTTCACAGTTACATGGGAAATTTCTAATACTTCCTGTTTTGAAGAAAGTGAAGGATAAGTAATACAAGAGTATGAGGTGTGGAATGTGCTGTGGAGATAGAGGTAGAAGTGATTAGGAGAGGGCTATTGAAATGGTTTGTTGGTCCAGGGTTAGTACTAATGTCATCTGACCATAAAGACTGAAAGAAAAGTGTACTACCATTGAATGGGGTTTACAAATGCTGTGGAACAGACATTAGTTTATTAAATTTCTGAGAAAGCTACATTTGCAGGAATTTAAATATAGAAGAGATAAAAGTAGTGTCTCTATTCAATTAGGGAAGTCTTAATGCAGGATGATTTCCTGTTATACTGCACAGTATCTGTGGAGGAAAATATAGTACGTTTAGAGTGGAAAGGAGTATTGCAAACCATGCAAAAGTCATAGCAGAAAGAGTAAAATTGTTCAAAAAACACAGAGAGAGGCATTGAACAATGAGCAAAGTATAACTGATGGAACAATTATCTGTGTCAGTGCATGTTATAGGTAATAATACCAGAAATGAACAAACAATGTCATTGTCATTTGTTCATGTAATAACTGGGATTTGTCTTGGAGTTTAGAAATTCTTACTTTTAGCAGTTAAAGATGTGGGAATATATAAATGTAAAAATATTGTGGGCTGAGGGAGGTTGAATACAGGGTGGATAGAAAAAGGTCCCAACCCATTGTCCAGAAAGAGATTGAGCTGGCACACTTACTTCAATGTAATTCAATTTTTAAGAAATGCTAATGCTGTATTGTGTTGGGTTGTGCCATTTTCTTGAATGCTACTTGAATGCTATGAGAGTTGCATACTGAACACAAATTTAAAAAATCTTGCATGGCTTTGATAAAATAGAAAGTTCACTGTAAACATCAGTATAAGAAAAGTAGTGTTTGTGGCTTTGTGGCAAATGAACTTCTTTTAGATGCAGACTTGCAGAGGTAGTAGAAAGCAGGTGTAAATATTGGGGCTGGTTTTGTGGACTGGGATGGTCTGTGTACTTTTGGGGAGGAAGAATAGAGAATTCACTATTGAACTCTATTGTATAATTGCCAGAGCAGGTGAAAATTGAGTCTTTCAGTGGAAGACCGTTACATGGAATGCACCCTGTAAGCACATTGATGAGTTTCCAAATTTTTTTTAGGCTGTTGAACAGTGAATTTTTAGTGCAGTGAAGGAAATTAGCTTTATTATGTTCTGGTCGATTTTTTGATAAGATTTCTGAGGGATATGAATTTTTCTTGGTTTTTAGGGAATAGACACTTTTTCCTGTTTAATCCAGGCTTTGTCTCTCAATTTGAATTGTGAACAATTTGCTATATGTGTTTCAAAGCAGTTGAATTATTCTGCGGAAATATTTGTCCTACAAGTTGAGAAACATCACTTTTAGGGAGGCTCCAATATTTTGAATGAAAGATTCCCAGTTAGTTTGCAATAATTCATGTTTTAGGGCTGTATTGATCTTGATGGTCTTGGGGCAAAAGCTGGGAAGTTTCTGGAAGTCTTGTCTAGTGTAGTTATTCGGTGAAATAAAAGGGGCAGTGATCAGCTAGATTAGTTTTTTTTGTACTTTAAGATTTGCAGTTTCAAGAAAAAAATAGTTTTCCCGGACATCCAAGATGACTGCACACTGATCAACAGCGTAACTTCAGCTCTCCTTATGTGAAAAAAGAAACTGAGAGATAAGAGATAGTAATTCTGACAGTATTAGTAAAATTCAGTTACTGGCTAGTAAATATACTGCCTGGATACAAGCAAAGAAGAAAATTAGAGAGCCTGAAAGAAAATCAACTAGAAAAGTTGAATAGAAAACATTGACTAGGAAGAGTCCTACAGCTGTTCAGCAAAAAACAGTTCAAGCTCAATTTTTGGTTCAAGATATGGCTTCCAGAAACTTAGAGGAAAACATAAATCAGATGTGGTCAGAGATGATTAAAATAAATGAAACACTGAAGGAGCATATAAACTCAAATAACAAAAGGCTTTAAAAAATGGAAGAAGCTTTAAACAGCTATTCAGATGAGCTGATAAAACTACAAAAATCAGAGGTTGAAATGAAGAAAAGGCTGGCTGCGTATGAGGCTTCTCAGGAAAAGCTGTTTGAAAAAATGGTAGAGTTAGAGGACAGGGCACACAAAGAAAACTGCAGATTTTTTGCTGTACCAGAGAAGTATTAATTTTATGAAAGCAACAGATAAGCAACTTGGCTGGTATTCCACAGCAGGATTTGTAAATTGAAAGGGCACATTTTGTGTATGCTCCAAACCTAGCCACAAGAAAGCAGTCAATACCTGTATTAGTAAAGATGCAATCAAACCAGCAGAAAGATTTGGTCCAGACAAAACTGTGGAAGAAGGTAAAAGTATTAAATATTGGAGACAATAGAAGGTTTGTGGAAAATGATTATTCACTGTACACCAGGCAGAAGAGAAATAAATTTATCCTGGCAATCAAGGAATGTTGAGAGGCTGGTGTGAAATTCAAGCTGCTATATCCAGCTATCTTCAGAATATTTTTCTTGGAAGATCAACATCTTTTCTGTGCAGAACAGACTAAGGAGGAAATACAAAAGTTTGTTCAAAGAAAAGTGAGACATCAAACAGAAGGGGGCTCTGGTTCTCATTCTTCTAACACTAAAGCCCATAGAGAGACTTTGCCAGTGAAATTATTTCCAGTGTTACAAAGGAAAATGCTTGGGAGTCATAAAGAAGCACATGAATTGACTAGAAGAATTGGGAGTAAGTTGGACTTGAACCAGAGTCTGGGGCTGGGAGGTGGAGATGAACAGGAAGAAGCCCAGCAATGCTGAAATTAGTGAATAAATATGAGACTATAAAGCAGCAATCACATTTGTGTAGTATGACTTTATAAGAAAAAGTGGCTGAGAAAGATTGAACTTTTGTTGACTTTGTTAAATGTGGGGGTCTGAAAGGCATGTACCCCATTTTGTGTCATTAATGTTTGGAATGACACTAAAAGAGAAAGAAAATGAAGAGGGGGAAAAAAGTAACTGTAAGTAAAACAATTTTTGTTCTTAACAGTATTTGTAATAAAACACTGTGTCATATAAACTGCATGTTATATTGTAAAGCATTTTCAATGATTGTTGCATGTGTAAGATGCTAAAGTAAATAAGTACTTTTTTAGTTTTAAGAAATGTAGCCATTATAATGTAGAAAAAGAAGAAAGGCTGAACAAAAGCACATTTAAGTTAATGTATTGTAATCCTGCAATAGGGTGTAAACGTGCAATTATTATGATATATGTACAGTTGAGATATTTTATCTTACTTTTGCATAGGTGAATGCTTGGACTAATGCCCTTGGCTTAACCTAATAACAAGTTTCTTGTATAAGCATGTATGCTATAAAAATAAGAGAACACTTTGAATGTAATGAAAAGTTTTCTTTAGCAAATAAATGTTTGGTGTGAGTTGAAAAGTCTGCAGCTGGGGACAGCTGTACATTCTCTTGTTATGTTTCCATGGAGACAATCTGATACAGGTCCAGGTAATAAATCTCAAGAGCTGTAGATACTGTTTGCTGAGAGAAATGTAAAATTAAAAGGTACAAGGGCAAGCAGCTTAGTAAAAATAAAGTTTGAAATTATGGGAAGTGAATAAGAGATAGCAGTTTTCATAGTACTTAAAATACCTCAGTAAATTTGCTAGAACAGTATATACTTTAGTTTTAGTTAAAGATAGACAGTGCACTTTTTCTTAAGGCTAAAAGTTAATGTTTTCTGAAAGCATACAAACTGTTTTTCACATCTTGGAGGAAAATAAAGATAAGACAAGAGCACAAGAGCAGATAGCAATTAGTATAAGTAGGAGCACAGGCCAAAAATGTACTTCAGCATGGATAAATTTAATTTTAGGTGATTTGAGACAATTGTTCCTATCAGGTATATTAAACTTCATTACTTGAAGATGTACATAGCTTTGTGCGTATGTTTACTTTTTTTTTTTTTTTTTTTTTTTTTGCTTGAGGATTTTCATTAAAACAAAAAGTTTTGTAAATGTGACATAGGTTCAAATGAAGATGACAAGAAACAATATATAAAGGATTAATCTACCAAACATTAGTGGGGCATGTAATAAAAATGCTGGAAACCGATATTTAAAAAGTAACATATATAGCAGGTGCGTATAATAACTTCTTATTATAATGGTTACTCTAGCTGTATTATTTTTGAAATTGAATGGCCTCACAGGTATAAACCAAAAGGTAAGAGTACTGAATAATATTAAGAAATAAGAGCGCAAATAACAATGCTACATGAGACACATTTGGAAAGAAGTGAATGTGTGAATTTAATAAAGAAAGGGTTTCAGGATGGATATTCAGCAGAATATAAGGGACAAAGGAAAAGGGGAATACTTATACTAATTGACAGAGGAGCTTCAATAGTTGTGGAAGAGGGAAAAGATAATAACTGTAGATATGTAGTTGTAAGGGGCTACTGGCAAGGAAGGAGGATTAAGCTGGCATGTATTTATATTCCACCTAAAACTGACATTATGGTGCTTAAGAACATTTTGCGAGAAATAATCAGCTTTCAACAGGGAATATTACTTATAAATGGGGTCTGGAACTTGATTTTTCAACAGTGAAAATGAATCTGAGGGACCTAGAAGGGAAAATATAACAAAAGAGAGTAGATTTCTGAAGACATTTACATAAATATTTGCTATGGAAGACATGCATTCAGTAGTAGAAACTTGGAGAGAATGTACATATTATCTGTCAAGGTACAATACTTGGGCTAGACCAGACAGAAATTATATTTCACAGGAACATGTGCACTTATTTGAAAGTTTAGACACTTCCAGTAACTGTTTCAGATAATGCACCAATAAAAGCAAAGATAAAAATGCAGTATAATTATGTAAGTAAAAATGAGACACTGGCGCTTCGCCACCTATCTGTTAAAAAGAGAGGAATTTAAGGAATGAGTAGTGAAAATTATTTGAGAGTTATTAGGGAAGATAGCAATTTCTTCAAAAGTTATAAATAGTGAGTGGGATAAAATGAAGGGGGAATTTAAAAACAGGGTAGAGATAAAAGAAAAAAGATATGGTTAAGGAGTAACAAGAATTATTTAGAAGGTCTGACAAAGGTATTGTAGAATAAGTGGAATCTCACAGAACAAGAAGAGGTACAGCTGCAGAGTACTAAAGAGAAACTAAGGGAGTATCTGGATAAGATGCATGACTTTAGAAAGATTGCTATTAAGCAACTGTTTTTTGCTGACAACTCTAGACCATAAAAGTGTTTAGCGCAATGACTTAGGAAACAGAAAGTCAAAAGGATTGTTCCCAGACTTAGGGAGCCTATAATAAGAAATGTATCCAGAGATCCTGTAGTGGTATTAGAGATATTTTGGAAATGTTATTAAAAATTGTATAACACAGAGAAATGTGGAAATCAAGAAAGAGCACAAATAGAAATATTTATGGAAGACTTAAGTATTCCAAGGTTACAGGTAGATGAGGCTCAACAATTAACAGTTAAGATAGGAGGAGATGAGGTAAAAATGGTGATATATATAATCAGTCTGCAGGAAAGTCTCCAGGAATAGATGGCATTCCTTTGGAGGTTTGGTAGCTAGGAGGGAAGAAAGTGGTAAAGATCTGGAAGGTTTTGTTTAACAGTATTTTAAAAGGATGGGATGCACCAACATCCTGGTAGAAATTTTTGGTGGATGTAATACCGAAAGACAGTAAATACCCATCAGACTAAGCTTCATATATGCCCATTTCAATATTAAACCACGATTTTAAAGTGCTGACTTCAATTAGGGGTGCAGAGAATAGACAAAAGGGGCTGGAATTTACTGGGAAAAAACTGGCAAAAGAACTGCGGTATTGGGAGCAAATAATAAGAGAAGGAAAGGCAGTAAAATGGAAAGAGGTGAAGAAGACATTTGGACTTCAGTCAAGTGACTGCCTTCCCTATCAGGGATTGATATCAGAGTACTGGCAAAGAGAAAGGGTTAGGGCAATACTAAGTCAAAGTCTTGTTCTGGCAGAATTTTTAGTTGAGTCTAGAGTAGAAATTGCTGTTAAAAAGGGGATAAATAGTAGGGCATATAAATATTGCACAATAACTATAGGAATCAATCTGAGGAAGTTAGAAAAGATTGGAAATAGACATTACATAATCAATTCACAAGGAAACAATGGGAGGACATATGTATTGTTCTCAAATATACATCAAAGTCTAGAAGATTTAGGATGTTTGCTTTGAAGTGTTTGCATAGGTATTTTTATATCCCAACAGTTTCTGCAGAATTGTTCCTCAGTTAGATGCCAAATGTTGGAGGTGTGATGGAGAAGAAATAGGCAACTGTAAACATATGTTCTGGGAGTGTAGTGAGTTGGCAGAATTTAAAAATGCCATACAGTGTACTCTGAAAAATATTGGGTGAGCAAATGTGTGTAACTAAGGAAGTTTTTGAGCTGGGATAAAAGATCTCAATTTCCTAGACATAATAAGGACTTGTTAAGTTTAATTCTGGTGGCTGCCAAAAAAGTAATTACTAGAAAATGAAAATCAAAGTCTAAACCATTTGTATTTGAAGTAATAAATATCGTAACAGAGATAAAATAACTTATTTAGCAAAGGGTAGGAGCAAATTACATAGAAAAAAATAAAATTGTGGGTACAAAACATGCATAATGATGTTTTAGATAAATACTGAGATTTAAGGGAAGGCAGGAACTGATTAATTTCTATATAGTCACTGCTCTTATTTGCTGCACATACTAAAAGGAAGAGCACACTTCTACATCATTTCCCCCAAGAAAAGAGCAACATCATCTGTAGATTCCTGTTTGCTGAGCAGCATACAGAATAATTTAATCCACCATATGACAATTTAACAATCCATATATTGTCTTCTTGCTGTCCTTCTTCTCAGTTGTCATTCTCACTACCCTGCAAGAAATCAGCCATATTGCCTGAGTTCTCCATGTTCTTGCTACCGTTCCAGACACCCTGGTGATAGAAATGAGCTAACTAAAAGACTAGTGGGAAGATCTCTGGTGACCTGACCAAATTTTACATGTTTCATGTTCTGAAGCAATCTACTGTCTTTTTCTGTGAAAATGCAGCATGTTGCTGTGTAAATGTGTGACAGGCTTTAATGAAACAAGGTCGATAAGGCATTCATTGTGGAAAAAATATTAAGGTGTTTGCCTTTGCTTCATGAAAACTATGGTGTGTTAACATTATTAGGTTCATAAGTAAGTATTAAGCTAGCTGCCCTTGTGGGCCTTTTTAAGCCTAGCCAGTTTCCCTTTCAAAAGTGAGACTCAATCCCTGTACCTTGTGTCTGTGAGGTAAACACCTTAACCAGTATGCCAACTTCTAACCCAAAAACAAAGATCACATGTATTATGCCACTTAGAGGTAAACTATCCCTTATGTGGATTCAAACCCTGCACTGCTTGTGCTGTTAGTGAAGATGTACTTAATTAACACATTGAGCTATCCAGGAATTTTACAAATTAATAAATTGTTTAAGCCAGTATTAAACATTCCTGAGATGATATGTTCAGAGGCAGTACTACTGTGAGGGGTGTGGGGTTTGGGTATTGATATACTGAACTGCGTGGTACTGGATTGATCTTGAGGTAACACCAGGAAATAAAAGTACTGATCCTCATGTGCCAACAGTATGTCAAAGAAAGGCTGAAGAAGCCTTGAGTCAGAAGCTTGTGAGATACCCAACATGTCCCCTATTTGTCTCTGGATGGCCCACAGGTGTAGGAAGGTCACACATCCTCAAGTTCTCTTTTATGGGCCATACAAACTTCTTAAAGCCTGTATTATGTCCCTGTCCAGTCTAAATCTATCCAAAATTTTCTGATTATCAAAGTTCATATGGGTCAGCCTTTGTCTGTATCTTCATCTTGTCCAGCAACCACCACTAAGTTCACTTGTTTTTTGTGCAACCAAGATAAGAACCTCAGAATGGGAAACAGGTAAGGTAGTACCAAACAAAAGTGTCTTCATAGATTGAAAAGTAATTGAAAATGATGCAGCTTTGCTTTTTATAAGCCTTATGCACATGGTACAGATGTTTCCTCCCACATCCCAAAGACATGCTGTAGGTGGATTGAATACTCTAAATTGACCCTAGGTGTGAGTGCGTGCGTGTGTGTGCCTTCTGTGGAAGGTTGGGTGCCGGGCTGGCAACTCGACATCGTAAAACTCCACTGCCAATCATGAGCGGACAGGTGACCCACTGTGGCAACCCCTAACTGGGAAAAGCTGAAATAAAAAGAATGCACATGGTTACAGATGAGCATCAAAAAGCAACTGTGAATTGCACAATGGCAGGAAGACAGTCACAGATTTTCATATATTCCACATTTGCAACTCATTACACCTTCATTTGCATGTTACTTTCTTATATTACTTGAAACTGCTGCTCCTAAGCACATATAGTATCTCTGAATTGCAACTTAACTGCACTTAGGTGCAGCCAAAACAAATTCAAGCTAACGTGATCAAACCTGGCAATTTTGAAAAAGAGCCAAGCCAGAGCCAAACAAAGAGCCAATTAAGAGTGACGCCAGAGATCAAAGTGGCAAGAGTTATAGAACAGCTCTGAGCTCTGACCAGACATGCATGCACAAATGCATGTACACCCACAGACATGCCGTGCCCTTTAGAAGCCAGATGAGCATTTTTTTTCACACACTGCCTGTCTCACCTACAAAACAGATAGCCACTTTCTGCATACAATTACTTATATTTTAATGTTTTTGCTCAGAGGACACAAACATTCCCCTCCTCTCCAACACACCACATGTTGGTGATGATTCAGCAGTGTTAGTAGAAATGCCCTGTGTTTTCACACACTGCCTGCCTATGTCCAAAAGACAACTACATTCTCTATACCACTAATGCCAACTTGTGATGAAGGAGAATATAACTAGTCTCAACCTGTTAACTCAACAAGTAGAGGCAAAGTCAGAAATATGGGACAAGGAACTTAAATCAAGGGCAGAGTTTAAACAGTGCTCATATATGTTTAGAGAACTGCTTCAGTAACAAGGTTTGCATTAGTGTGCACAAAACAGAGAGTTCGAACAGCTTGCAGGTACAGTCTGAAAATATGGAAGTGGAGAAAAGAAAAAAGAACAAGAAGTCGGCTTGGCTTGCTCCTGGGTCTTCAATTTGTCAGACCACAAGCCAAAGCAGAGCTTTTTATGAAGTTTGAGCTTGACTCAAGCCCACTCTGGCTTGCCCACTTATACACTATGCTTAAGCACAATGACTATGAATAGCACTTATAGTGTACAGTATTATTTTCATCCATAATATATTTTTAAAGAACTGGGATATGTCCGAGCAGGAAATGAGGCTGACCAGTTAAGATGCAGCATTCCTTCTAAAGGTACAGTAATCACACTTGCACTTCTGCTTTATCTTTATAACTGAGTGAGCCAAACTATCCAGGTTAAATTTGCAAAGACAGATACAAAAAACTTTTACTAAGCCACAAACTAATTGTGCTTTTTTTCTTCAAATTCAACTTAACCTAATTTTAGCACTGTGGGCATATATGCAGCACTTTCCATGATTTAGAGCAAGCTTACAACAAATGTTCAACGTGGTCACAAAAAAATGGGCTCCGAAAATAGCTCTTTAGCATTTCATGTGTTGACACTGCATACGCCCACCCCTTTAGCCAATTCAGTAAGAGTACACCTTAAGAATAAAATTCAAGATGCTCTCTGCACATACTGGATTAAATTTAATGTCATCTGATACCCGCCCCAACCTACATGGCCCCATTCCTTGCTTTGTCAAAACCAGTCTTACAGATGAGAGTCCAATTACATACACTGGAAACAGCAGTTCTGTTGAATGTGTTTTTCCTCAGAGCCACAATTTTCCTACAGTCCAGGTTTTAATTATGAAATTATGGCTAGGTACGCACTTTAGAGGCATAATCTTATCATCCACTCCTTACGGTCAAAGTAAGAACACCAAACTAAGTATCCTTCATTGGATCGCAGCTCCCTTCCCTGAACAAATTAAGTCTGGCAGTATTTTGAAGAATGCATGACAACAACATTCTTCTAAAACAGCAAGTGCTCTGCGCTTGTAGATCATAGAAAAAAAAAACTCTTTGGAGAGACGGTTGGTTAAAAATTAAACATTTGTGTTAAGTAAATAAAACAAGTAAGGTTAGCATATACATGAAAATGCATGTTGGAAGGTAGCAATTAAAATACTAAAGGAGAGCAAGAAAAAAATAAAATAAAATAAAAAAATTAGACTTGGTTTATATAAACTATACTGGTTTCATACAAAATACCCTTTTCTACAGACATAAAGAAAATAACTTGAGACTTGCCTGTGCTGACTTAGAGCATAGATTTCAATGATGAATGCTACTCCTTATTGTTTTTAATACTAAAGCATTTCTTCAAACAAAATTGGCATATAGTCCACCACAGCTGCATCAGAATCTTGTCAGGGACAACACAAAACATAGTGTCAACTGCAAGAATACCAGACAAGTACCCACAATACAGATAAGTACACCAGCTGGTAACAGCAGTTAAAACACTCTGATTCCTCAAACATAGGCACACAGCACACACACATATACACACTTAGTAGAGCATTTCAATACACACACACACACACACACACACACACACACACACACACACACACACACACACACACACACACACACACACACACACACACAATCACACACACACACACACACACACACACACACACACACACACACACACACACACACACACACACAATCACACACACACACACACACACACACACACAAATACACTTAGAACATTTCAACAAATACATTACGACAGAAATTAGTTCAGTCAAAAAAATGGGTGTTTAGTGCATCACAATTGCAAACTGCATTACACCTAAATTTAGATAGCATTTGCATGAGATGCAAATTATGCTGAGCAAAGAGCAAGGCACTGACTGATATATCCTGGAAAAGTTGTGCCATGATATGAAGGCACTTGACACAAACTGCAACATCTGCTTATGTGGGAGTTCCAAAATCATGCACAGCATGGCTTGCATAAGTATTAAGAATGCCTGTGCAGAGGCCCCATTAGTTATTTATCTATTCATGCTCAGTTTTCCATCGATGTCAGACATACACTGCATTGCATGTCTTTAGGATTTGCACCCAAAGCAACTATCTGCTTTTAAGCTCGCAATAATTAGTTTCTCCTTTTCTCCCATACATTTTCCAACTTTTTTTCTTCTTTCCTGTAACAGAGATAAAAACAGCTCATTGTTTAATTTCATTTCATACAGCATTGCTTTTAATGTGTTTTGAAAATCTTCACTGAAAACTTAAAACTAGCTACCATGTTTTGATATTCCCTTTAGCACAATTTACAGAGACAAGTCATTCATTGTCCTACATGCCACTGACTCCATAATAGTCCTTTTAGCCTACATCAGACAAAAGTGCTGAGTCTCCTACAGTACAGCATATCTGTTGCCAATGAGCATCTTTTATCTCTACAGCAAATGCACCTAATTAGTGCTGTTTTGTATTACACATACTAATGGGGAGAACACATTTTACTAGTTGCAGCCAAACAGTGGCACATGCTTGATGCTGTTATCTGTACAATGTTTTCCACTGGGGGCATATTCAAGAAATAACATTTAATAATGCTAATATTGCATGTGCTTATCAGTAGCTCAACAGCTAAAAGTATCCATATGCCATTTGGTGCTTTTATTACTGTTACTAAAGTAGCAAAAATACCTAGGGACAGTTAACAGACACAGCTATTAATTTTATATTTAAATTTACTAGCATAGACAGGAAATGTTATGCCACAGTACATACAATTCTAGTAGTATAGACAGGAAATTTTATGCCATAGTACATAAAATACTGATAACTGTGAAAACACATTTTTGAAGATTTTGTTGCCACTGTTAGATTTGTTTGTAAGACACATAACTGAGTTATCCCATACCCACAGCTAGACTTAGATCATATCCTTTGAAAACATATATAATATTATACTTTGTATATAAAGTATACAGCTTGCAATATAAAGAAATACTAATTAGATAGTCTTTATTGAGTAAGTTTCAAGCTGTATAGTGGTGGCATAAATCATAAAACTTCAAACATTCTGACGATCATGAGAAAATACCTGGGGATAAATCTTCCATTTTCCAACTGCGCAACTGGAATCACACTCTTTTTGATCATCACCATCATCATCATCAACTCCCTTTTCCCATTTTTACATGGGTGAAGGTGTTGCATCAACTGTCACCATCTTTCTTGATTTGATATGACTCTTAAATTGAGAAAAAGGCACATTCTTCAGTCAAAAGTACCCAAACTGCAGAATAAATTCCCTTTACAATTTTATTCTGCTGGGTTAATAATTCTGCTTAAATCATTGTAGTCTAATTATTTTGGGGTCTAGTAACTGTACACAAAACTATAAAAGTCACAAATCTAGTCCTAAATTTCAAGGATAAACCTCAGTGAGATCTTATTTTGTTGTGTTTACCCCTGAAGATCTTATTGGAAGTGGTACTTTTCCACTGTTTGAACGGACATTTGACTTATCATTATTAGGGGCATCAGCCTTTATACCCCCAGCTCATTTAAACACAGTTTGGTGTTGCACCTTTTCTAGTGAATGGTGTCAAACTCAGTGAAATTCCTGAAGTATACAACATTTCAGATATAACTATCACTGGGGATATAACAATTTTCTCAACAGATTTAAAATATGCAGAGGTAGAAGTGAGAATAACTGTTTAGCTAAAGCTGTATAAGCCAGAAGTATGAAGAACAATGCAACTCCTTACTCAAATGTCATATAACAGTATGATATTATTCCTGAAAGCCAATGTCTGATAAAGTACTCATTTCTGAAAATGAAGGCCTTGATGAAGTTTTGCAATGCTTCAAGACGGTAGTCACTCACATCTGTCCTGTTGAGTATAATGAAAAAAGTAATCATTTGCATGTAAAGGCTGTTTTAGATAACATTTTTGATATTAACATTGTAGCGGTTTGTCGTTTTTGAGGTGGTGTCATCAGAAACCTAATGATTTATTGTGTCAAAACTTATAATTTATTGAAATAATGAGTTTCTAAAGTTGTTTTTCTCCCTTTCAGCCTGGCTTATGTCACCTGGAGTTTGCTCATATAGGTTACGGTTAATAGAGACATAGCTACTATGCCTGAACTAATTAACAAATAAATAAATAAACTAAATCTATGTAAATAAAAAACAATATGCCATCACTTCAGATTACTGCAGATTTGTTGTATCCTTCTTGTTATATGTGGGTAGATACAGACATTTATTTCCTTAGTCTTTTTTCACACAGAGACAAAAGGTAGCCCTGTGGGATCTCATTAGCAAATAGGATAACTGCTTCAGCTTCTAACATAGCAGGCATTATGACACCATCACAGAGCGAGGTGAGCTAGCTAGCTAGACAGGGCTACTTTAATTAGATGGCTGATTAAGTCAGGATTTATGCTCATTAGCAGAGTCCGGCAGCATGCTGTAAATGTCTGTATGATTAAGGGGTTAATCTCTGAAGGACAGCTAGTCAAGATGCAAGCCCTTATGGATTAATTAATGTGAGTAGCAAACACACCTGTAAGCTGGCAGTTAGTAGCCTGGTACATGGCTGAGAAAGTCTGTCAGTAACACATTGGAAGTGCAGTACTTCTCAATGGCAAATATTTGCCTTTTTCGTTCATTCCAAGGCATCTAATAAATCTTTTCATCAAACAGAGAAAGTCACATTTCTGTAGAAAGGGTATTAGTTGGTACTGCGATGAATGACGTAAAACTATATGTCAAACAGAAACGAGACTAAGATTCAGGAAGAAAAGAAAACACTGCTGGGTAACATAACTGAGACACTAGTCCCCTGAATATTGGTTGCTGTTTCTTTCAGAACAAATTATTAAAAATTTACATGTGTTATTTTTATAACTATTTTATCCATTTATAGATTTTACCTGAAGAATAAATATACCGGGAAAAGCCGAAAGACACAACAACAACAACAACCTAAAGAAGAAATATATTTACATAATGCTCAGGGCATTCATAGTCTCACTTCCTGAACATATTTTGCAGTTGTTATTTATTTTATTTGTTTATTGACATTTGTTTATTGGGAAAGTGACCTCAAAATAGTATACAAACATGAAGAAAATTATGGCATAATCCAAGTGTAGTTGTAACACTAAAACAGTATACAAGCAAGAAAAAAAAATATGCCATAATCCATGTGCATTTGGTGACACTAAAGTAGTGCACAGGCAAGAAAAAAATGATGGCATAATCCAGGTATAGCTGGTAACCCTAAAACAGTGCACAAGCAAGACACTGAAGGCAGCCAGCTGACCCAGCATGGCACAGACAATGAGCAAGTGTGTGAACAATTTTAAACTACAGGAGTATGACACAGCTGTCTCACTAGGACTGGGACACACCAGATAATGACCATTGTCATTTCTGCTATGAAGAGTAAATGTTGCTTCATCTTTCAATTTATGTATAGCTATTAAGTCAGCATGCAGGCTCCTTTATTTTGACCCATCATCCATGAATATAAATGACTTTGAAACATTTTGAATGCATTAACTTATGTGCTATAGTCAAGGGGAATCACATGCTTGTAGGTGTCAGTCTAAACCCCACAGAATAAATAAATATATGGCTGTAGTTGTACAGCGTCAGGACACTACTGTATATGTGGTTGGAAATATGTCACTGCACTATGAGAAGGGGCAGCAGCTGTACGATATACAGCATACAACAGGACAACGGACATGGCCAAAATGAGTATATGTTGTGTCTCATCCTATATCCTATTTATTAAACACATGATTGTATTGGTGCTGACATGTATAGGTTTTATGAAAGTTATCCTCTGATTTCCTCTATAATTGTGATTGTGGTGGAAAACATCATAGTCATAATGGGGTAGTCTTCATAACATAATGGTTATTTCAGACATTATCCACCATTGTTTATTTCTGCCATGAGTACACAGAGCATCAGTTTCTCAGAATGATGAGAG
This sequence comes from Protopterus annectens, assembly GCF_019279795.1. Lineage (NCBI taxonomy): Eukaryota > Metazoa > Chordata > Ceratodontiformes > Protopteridae > Protopterus > Protopterus annectens. Next base: position 917,229,428 of record NC_056741.1, read on the forward strand.
AGCAATGAGGTACACAGAGAAGGCTTGCACACTTCCTCATTTAAAAATGAAGAGCACAAACCTTGTCCAGCAATTGTGGCAGTATTGGAGCATCTCACAAGCCTGAGGCAGCACCATGCCATGAGTATAAATTATTTTGAAATCTTTCCAAAGAGCCCGAACAGTAAAGCACACTAAAAAGAGACTGAAAAGTTTGCATCTCTCTGCCTCTGTGCCTTTTATAGATAGTATGACTTTCAGTTTTTTTAAATTAATTTTTAATTAAATTAACATATTTACAATATATACACAGAAAGGAAGAAATTCAGCATCACATGTTGCTTCTTATACAACGATAGGAATACATTGATTTAGCAAGCTAATCTTATACAATTAGCACATTAAGAGTCTTGGTATTTCACTAGCAACATTTCAAGGTTATCCCAACAACTAAAAGTCTTAGCATGATTTATAGATCGGATCTTATTCTGATCACTTCTTTTCAGTTTTCCATAGTATTGCTGTTAAATTTATAAATTCTTTGAATGTAGGAACTGAGTTCAAGTTCCAATTTTTTGTAATAACTTTTCTGGCAACTGTCAAGAGAGCCCAATACATTTTTTGCTCTTTGGCTTTTACAGATACTGGAAGTGGAACATTCATTAGTATTACTGATCTAATTAAAGAACATTTATCAGACCATGACCCCTTAAGAAGCATACTTATCTCTTCCCAATATACATTTAATTTTTCATAATCCATAAACGCGTATCTAATCAGCTTCTACATATTTACTACATCTCCATCAAAATTAAGAAGTCATTTTACTAAACTCAGAGATTATATAGGGAGCAAAAAATATTATGTGTGTGTATATATATATATATATATATATATATATATATATATATATATATATATATATCCACATAAAAGATTTCTAGTATAAACGTGAAGAGGTTTGATTAGCTGATTTAAGTTATCAAAGTTTTATTCTTACCATCTACTGAATCACTCAATCCACTACTATCTAAAAAGTTCCAGAATTTTTCATCAAAATTATTATTTATAACTAAGTTACATAACTTGGGCAAGCTTCCTTTGTAGGTCAATCTACCTTTGACAATAACATTCATATATTGAAATAATGGGGGAACAGTGTTCTGTTCCTCTTCACTCATATTATCCACAAATTCATTTAATTTCTTACTGATGGATAATATTAACTGGTTAGCAGATTCATCCAACTTATATTTTCATTAAATATTCTGAGGAATCAGATTTTCCTTTTTTCAAAGGAATTAGACCATAATACTAAACTATTCCTTATTAATACATTCATTTTAATATGTTCTGAGTTTTTATAAATCTGGAGGTGTGTGCAATGGGAAGGCTTAAAAACTTCAATTTTGATATTAATGGAGTTTTAAAAACATATTACTTAACTGTTTTAAGAATAGGTTTCATATAGTCAGACTCTAAAGATTTAAATTAAATTACATCTAAGGTAAATGTTGTTACCCAGATGAAAGCATTATTACATATTTCTAATTGATCACATATAATAAACTTATAAGAATTTAGTATAATCTGCTCCTGGATGATTTTCTATTGACTAGTGTAAGTTGAGTCTATCCAGAGTATAACAGAGTTAAAATGTGTAGCATTAGAATAAGATTCTACATCTGGAAAGCTAATAACACCATACTCCCATAATCTTATATGATTTCTAAAGGCAGTTCTCAGATTTTTACGATACCATAAGAATGAAGTTGGCATTTTTTTCCATTTTCTTTAAAAGTTTTTATCAAGTATTACAGCTTTTTAATACAATATATATATATATATATATATATATATATATATATATATATATATATATATATATATATATCTTGAGTAATATAATCATTTTAATAAATACCAACCTGTCCTCAAAAGTAAAAAAAATAATTCAATTTGTTAATGAGAGGTAACACTTCTTCAAATACTTTTTCAACATTATTATTAATAATCTTACTCACATCTCAACAGATTTTTATTCCTAAATATTTTAGTTTTTCCCTTCCCAATTATAGTTATATTTCTCTTTAAACTTACTATCTAGCAAATGAGTTAGTACTAAAGTTTCCATTTTATTATTATTATTATTAAATTTCAGCAGCAATACTTCTCACAACTTTTCAATTTTCTCGTCTATTTCTTCAATTGAATAATTTCAGTCTCCTATAGTTAGCAAAATATCATCTGCAAAAAGATGTGTTTTAGGTTGACAATCTATGTTACTTAAGAATCCATCAGTTTTTTCATTGCTTCTTATACTATTAGCTAAGGGTTTGATTACTAATGCAAATAGTAGAGGGGACAAAGGACACCCTTACTTGTGGTTTGTTTAAAGTGAGTCCTTGAAAAGTGTAAGTCCAATTTTAGCATATCCTTTCAAGTCTCTGTACAGGTTTTTTAATATTTCAATAAACTGTTCTGGAAATCCAAACACTTCTAAAGTTTTGAACAAATAGTTCCAGTCTACAGAATCAAAAGCTCTCTCAATATCTAATCTAATTAGGGTTAATTTCTTGTTCATTCCTTTTGCTAAATCTAAGATACGTTACTACCTTTTTATATTATCATAGGTTAATCTACTAACTATAAATCCTGTTTGATCTTTATTAATCAATCTACTATATCTTTTAATCTTGAAGTGAAAATGGAAGTAAATATTTATAGTCTACATTTAATAATGAAATATGTCTATATGAGGAAACTAATTTATTATCCATTCTTTAAGTATTTGGTTAGATTACAGAAAATTTCCATGAGGGAGGAATTATTTTGTCACTCTGCACTATCCAGAAAACATCACTCAGTAATTCTAAAATATTTAACAAAATCAGACTGTATAATTCCATACTTAAACCATCTAACCTTAGAGCTTTACCATTTTCCTCTTGTTCAAAGTTTTTTAACTTCTATTAGGGTAATAGGCTTATTCAATAGAGATATTTGTTGGTCATTAAATTTATTAGTAACTTTTTTCTTTAAATAATTGTCAATTTTGTAATCATCAGGATTATTATTTTTATCTTTATTAAGATCTTCATGGATGTTTTTAAAATATATTAAGCATTTCCTCTATGTCTGAAGTAAGCTTATTAGTGTGTGGATTTTGGAGATTATTAATTTGTGCCTTTTTGCTTAACATCTTACTTCTATTAGCTAATCTGTATAGATTTTCTGAAGTCATCACATACCCGTGCAATTTTTATTTTTTCTAAAGCTATATCCGCTCTGGGTGTTAAAACTGTTTGATATTTTGTCATTACTTTTTTAATGACTTCAGTATTATCTGATTTCTTTGTTTGTTGTTCAAACGTTGCTTTGTGTATTTCATCTTGCATTTCTAACATTTCTTTATCTCACTCTTTCATTTTATTACTAGTCCACCTTCCTGTGCATTTTTAAGGAGTTCCATAGTATGACTTTACTAACCTGACCAATCATTCAAAGATAAACAATTATTGATTTGTCACTTAAGGTAACTCTTAAATTCTTTTAATTTCATTATATATACTGGGATTCTGTAAATAATATGAAATGTCCTTATATCTATTACTATATTAATACTTAATGCATTATGATCAGATAAAGGACAAGGAATAGTTTTAAAATAATTCACTTTATTGAGTAAATTTATAGAGGCATACATTCTGTCAGTTCTAGTTTGCTTCCCATTCACATAAAAATAATAAGCGAAGAGCAATGACTTAACTTCTGCTTTTACTTGTACATTGTCTGAATTATTATTACTAATCCATTTATTTAGTGCTTTAGCTGATGCCAGTATTTTAGCTTTCTTTTGTTCACTTGTATCTTCTGTATTAGATATACAGTTAAAATCCCCTGCTAAAATTAAACTACCCTTCCAATGACTTTGTAGTAACTTTAAGTGATCTTTAGTCACTCTTGCACCTATCCCAGGGATCCAGTAAAATTAGCTAGTGTACAGAGTCTGTCATTATATTTAATTATTACAAATAGATACATTCCTTTGGATTCTATAACCTTAGGCATTACAATAGATTTTCTCCAAAGAATAGCAGTTTCTCTCCTATTTTTGTTAAAAGAAGCAGATGATAACATTTCATAACCTAAGTTATTTAAATATTGTATATCTTTATCTATCAAGTCTCTTGCAAGAATATGTCTCCTCTATTTGATTTTAGATATCGTGTTAATGATTTCCTTTTGTTGTCATTATTTAATCCATTTACATTACTAGATAATAAATTAAAACTGTCAATACTGTATATTTAAAAAAAATTATTTTAAAAGATAATATGTGACATTTATCCACCATATTAATTTAATTATATGTAAGATTCTAATGCATTTCTCCAACACAGTCTTAACATTCCGCATGTTTTAAATTCTTCTTTTCCACAAGCTAAACTACTAAAACTCATAAATAACAACAACAAAGACAAATGCACAACTATAACTACATATATTGCTAATAAAACACAACCTACCATGGATACCAAAGTTCCTAGTTTGCATATTGAATAGACAAACTACTATACTATCACTCTATTTACCAACACCTAAAATTCATCAAAAAACAGCCAAAAGCTATAGTGACTTACATATAATTAACATAATATTAGATGTAGGTCAAAATAATGCAACTATTAATGTAGTTATGTATTTTGCCATTCAAAACTGTTCCTCCCATTACTACATAAAAGTTTAACAATCCTCTTCTGCTAATCACAAATATTATATAATCCAAAAAATATTATATTATATACCTATTTATGCCCATTAAATATTCCTACATTATTTGCTCATTCAACATTATTATAACTAGATCTCTAAATAAGTAACAGAGTGGGACCTGAAGAGATAAAGGCATCTGTAAACTTACAGATGACAGGTAATCTTATCATACTAAACTATATTACAAAATGGAAATCAGTGCACATATATATATATAAATATATATATATATATATATATATATATATATATATATATATATAGGTTCCCTACGTTAGACCAACAGCTCGGAAGATCGACACTCAAAACACTGACGCCAGAAGAACGAAACCTCAAAAACACGAAAGTTCACATGCCCGACACACCACAATCCTGACACTTAACAAAACAAAAAGTTCACTGTTACACACAACACAAGCACACATCCTAAAAACCTACACTACAACTTACACAAAACTATCTATGCACTAACCTTAACCCAAACCATAACCCTAAGGTCCGTAACTATCACACACTCACCTTACCCACTCTGTAACCCTAAGGTCCATAACTATCACACACTCACCTTACCCACACCCTAACCTTAATTCCCTCACTATCGCACACTAACCTTACCTGCACACTAACCCTAAGTCCCTCATTATCGCACACTTACCTTACCCGCACCCTAACCCTAAGTCCCTCACTATCGCACACTTACCGGGTCGCGCTCACAAGTAACCCCTGTCGGTGTTTTTACTGTCGGGATTATGACTTGTCGGTCATCTGCTTCATCGTTCTTCTGGCATTGGTGTTTTGTGTGTCGATCTTCCGTGCTGTCAGTCTAACGTAGGGAACCCATTTATTTATATATATATATATATATATATATATATATATATATATATATATATATATATATATCATGCTAAAAGACACACACACATTTTATAGATCTAACAAAAGCTCTGAATTAAATTTTAAAATGCAAGTTTCTAAATCTCAGAATTGTTTAACACTCTTAACACAACAGATATCAAAATATTTAAAAGTCCTTTAGCTTAATAAACTACTTCATAAAATATGTGCATTCCTGAGGTTGAAGAGAATGTCTTGCTATTTCTATGGAGTCAAAAAAATGTTTGCAGTCTATATTGTATTTAAAAGTTACAATGTGTTCACTTCAAATCCCCTTCTCTTCAAGGATTCAAACATATTGAAAAATATACTTAATTTCTATCAAAATGGATGTACTGATTCAGCAATAAAGCTTTGACTTATGAAATGAGTTATTTCATGCAGTCTTAGTGAATGTAATAACATACAATATGTGAAAAGCTAAAAAAGTTCATATGACCAAGCTTCAAATTTCAGCTTTCAGGTTATTTTCAAATATATTTATATGATTTTCTATGTAAATTGTATGAGATCTTGTACATTCACATTTTTGCCATATGCAGGTATATGTAATGGATCCCTATCAGGTTACTGAACATCTGGAAATCTGAAAGTCACATGGCTGAGACTATATGATTGAATTTTCGGAAGTTTGAACGTTTTCAATGGAGATCTCCATACAGCGCAGATCAGGAAATTTACCCTTTTCTGCACTGTAGTGTGTTCTTGTAGTTGGTATATTTAATTAGCAGGTGGTGTGGGGCATGAGGGGGGGCTTGCCCCGTGCAAAAGCATTGAAAAAGAAAGCTTTTGTTTTATATATATGTATATATATATATATATATATATATATATATATATATATATATATATATATATATATTTTTTACGTTTGAACTTCTGAAAATTCAATCATATAGTCTCGGCCATATGAATTATGAATTTCCAGATGTTTGCTAATTTGATAGGGATCTATATGTAATAGACATCTTTCTTAAAAGCAGTTTGTTATTTAAATATATTTTTTCTTTCTTATTTTCCCACTAGTATTCTACCTTATTCTAGATATCTTGAATTTCTAAAATCTCCCATCAGAGTTATTTAATCATCAGCTATTATATTAAAGATTTTAGTATATGTACATATTTCTTAACTTACTGATACTGCTCCTCAATTAATCTTACATATTAAATAGTTCATTCCTTGTGCATTTGCATATTATTCATAATCTTATTATTCATAAGATGTTTACTCTTTTTATTAATTCTAGTATTAAAAGCAATCTTGACTATATGTAAAAGAATTCATGCTTGTTTAATATGAATGTGTGTTTTAGCTATTGTGAACGGCTTGACATACTGACATCAACATTTGACTACAGCATGTGAAAATGACAACTCACAGCACACAGCAGCTATTAATTTACTGTGTAAGTTTATCATTCCTCTTAGTTCGTTTAAGCTGTTCTGATCAGTAGCAAACATCTAACTTTAATTCTTTCTATTAATTAATTAATTAATTAATTGATTGATTGATTAATTTATTTATTTATTTTGTTAACCGGGAAATTCCGACTTGGAACAAAGCCAGTTTTCAATAGATGCCCAGGGAGAAATGCTCCAGATGCATGTCATTGTAATGTGGAAGGAAACCGGAACACCTGGTGGAAACCCACACAAACACAGGGAGGACATGCAGACTCTGCACAGAAGGCACCCCAGCTGAGAATCAAACCAGAGAACCTCTTGCTGTGAGGTGACAATGCTACCACTGCACCACTGTGCCATCTAGTTAATATGTATAGTTAGAGTTAATAACAGTACAGCATAAGCTATTAACAAGCAGAATGTAAGCAAATTATATGTTAGCAACATCTCAGTATAAAACATTACTATAGCTTTTGTCTTACCTGTTCTTCACTTCTAAGAAAAGAAAAAAAGTATTAATTTGGATAGATTTCTCACATATATGCCTGAAAAAAAGAAAAAAAAAGAAAGTTGTTTTCTTTTTTCACAGGCATCAGTGATGAAAGTTGACCTAGATTTTCTTCAGGACAGCTTAAGGTGGAAAGACTCCAGGATTCTGACAGAAATGGAACATTCTTTTGTTCTCAAGCTTTCTCTAAGTTTTACTTGCTTCATAAATCACATGTGAAAGGAATGTGTTACACAGGAACAAAGAAACAAAATCACCAGCACTTTAACAGTTCTAATTAGCACATTACTTAACTTGACATTCAGTTAACCCAGCCATGCATATACTAAGCAAAGTTCTTAACTTATATAGCATTAAAGTTACCAATTCTATTGCTTAAACTTTAATGGCATTTGTTTATAGAAAGTATTTATTTAACATTTAGAAATGCACTTATAAGTTTAATTAAATAAAAAATATTAAGTCTTTCACTGTAAATATAGCAAATGGTAAAACTAACCATTTATATTTCTCATCACGAAAAATGTTTTAGCTTAAAATATAAATACATACTTACATACATTTTGAAGCTTAAAGTCCAGTACAAACCCTTTACCTAAAGGACAAATCTATTGTTTCAGAAAATAAAAGTCCTGCAATCAGAAAATGAAAGTTGCTTGTTTTTAGGCTTTTTAATTTTAGAAACAGTTTTCCCAGAAATTCAGCTCACTCTGTTTCTTCAGGGATATACTGTTGCCCTCCATTTCTTCAGTATTATTAAAGATTTTATTGCCATTAACAAAAGTGGATGCCTCCTCCAGAGTGTCAAATATTTTGGTTTCTACCGAAATAAATAATTTGATCTTTGCAGAAAATATTGAAGTGGCTTTAATACTGTTTTTTTAAGTTCATTGAGCAGCGGTAAACAGAATTTTCTTTTGCTCATTACTTTACTGGAATAATCATTGTCAAATCTGAATGCACGTTCACCTCTTTTAATTGGTATGCTGGACCATGCCTTTTTAATATTTGATCTTTTTCTAAGCCAGACATGAACTTAACTATAATTTAATGTAGTGGTAAGTTTTCTTCTTTGAAGCTACTCTCAGGGATTTATGTGCCCTTTCAATTTCAAAAGGTAACGTTTCATGTAGATTTAATGTGTTATATAGCCAGGTAGTTACGATGTTTATTATATTGTCTCCCTTAAACTTTTCAGGTATACCATAAATTTTAATGTTATTTTGTCTCAGCCTGTTTTCTAAATCATTGGGTTTTTCTATGAGCCAGTTATTTTTTAAAAGAAATTCAGTCTGAGACTCACCTGCAGTTGTTCTTATTTCATGATCATTTTAAGTTTCTTTCACACTGCTGATTTGTGTACTTAAATAAATAATGAACACTGGTAATTTCTTACTTTGCTAGACATGGATCTTAGTGCAGCCACTTATAACTATTTAGGGGATGACCGAAAACTCTAAGTGAAAATTAATTTGGGGTAGCTGGTGTGTCTTTGAGTGATTCAAAGTCCAGATCACATGGTACATCAGTGCTGGAATGTCTCAGGTTGTACCATATCTATCCATCCTCAACCCCTTTTCCCATTTTGCACATGGGGTCAGTGACAATCATCTCAAGCCAATGTTTACACCGCAGGGTGGACTGTAGGTTTTTATTATAATATATGAATACACTGACTTGTGCTTTATCGTCACCAAGTGAAGCTGAATTATGCAACATTTTAGTGGCAGTGAGGTTGTATTCTGCATTTTATGTGGCTTGGATCCAGTACTGGGTCTGAGAACTATGTTACAACAAAGATATGATTCCATAAATCCCACAGATTAAAAGGAGGTGATAAGAAATACTTTCTGTGGCTGTGGTCACAAAAGTAGGATGTGATACATTTCTGAAAATGTTCTAGTATCTTTACATGCCTGTTGAAATGGGGCACAGGCTGAAGATTATAAGGATTAACTGCTTTCTAGGTCTGTGAAAACACTTTTTCACAGAGAGGGTTGTGGAGTCATGTTATAGACTACCAAAGTGGGTTGAGAAAAGTTGATACAAAAAGGCATTTAAGATGATCTGGATTAGGTAGAAAAAGATGAAGGGAAGGGAAGAATGTAAATGAGGTAGAGTGTTAAACACACTTATATGGCAGAGTAGATAAGATAATTGCTTACTTCTGTCCTCAAGCAAATGCAAACAATTGTAATAAAAAGCATAAGAATTCACCTGAAGTCATTTACATAGTGGAAAAGGTTTCAGAATACATTGATAAAAAATGTTGTTTTCAATTATTATTATTATTATTATTATTATTACAGAATACAGATCCAATTGACTTGAATATAATTACACCATGTGTATAATTTTGTGTTAAATTAGTACTTAACAACTCTGTCTGTCACCAGTGACCCTCACAGAAGTATTTTTTTTTTGTTTTTTCTTTTTTACTTTCTTAGAATTTCTTTGTAAAGTGTGCTACCCTACTCTTTCTAAAAGGACTCTTAGTGGGCTCTGTAATTGTGATGAAAAGCTCCAGCAATCAAATGCTAAAAATACAAATAATATGAGATAACCACTATGTAATACCATTCATAGTATGCTTGACAAATGAGCACAGGAAATAAATCAGTTGAAAAGACTTAGCTGAATTTGTCATAAAGGATTATGATCGGGTCTGTGGTCATAACCTGATTATTATATGTTCAAGACATGCATGCCAAGAAATTCACCCCAAGAGCAATGCTTAAGAGATGAATCTTGGTACCCTTGTCAAGAACACAAAATATTCAGTTAGGATTGGAAATCTGATCATAAATTGTTGTAGTGCATGGAGATTTACCTGCTCCATGTCTTACAGGAAAAAAAAATGCTGGTAAAACAGTGGGGAAGCACTGTCAAGCAGATAGTAGGAGACATCTTTACATATTTCCTGTGTAAGGGAAGCAGTTTCTTTTTTTTTAATTTTAGTGACTGTAATTTTGTAGACAGTAGGCAGCCATGAAGTTGAAATGAAACTGTTCTGCTGTTGTTTACTGGCCGTAATTGTCAGTTTATAGTGCCTAGTGCAGACGTGATCTTAACGTTACTTAACGATTGTTAAGCACTCTTCTAAACATTATTTATTTATTTTTATTTTATTTTACATTTGTTGACCGGGATAGTCCGACTGGATGCATGTCCATTTTCAGCAGAGGCCCGGGGAGAAAAGCTCCAAGGGTAAGCAGATACAGCATTACATAATACCAGCATTACATATTACAAACAGACTATTTACAGAGATTACATAAGTAAGCAAGTTAAACAAGTTCCACAGGTTACAGTTAATCCTGAGCACAAGTCAGGATTAAATTAAATTGCACAGTAAACTGGTTAACAGATTTTTACACATTCTAGAGAGAGTTAGCCAGGCTTGATACATTGACATAGCCAGTTAAGTGACAAATGTTGTTTGAGTCTAATTTTAAATTGACCTAAGGTGGAAAGTAAGGTAATATCAGCTGGAAGAGAGTTCCAGGATCTACTTACAGAGTTTGCAAAGAGAGAATCACTGGCTGTGTTATTAATTTTGCTAGTCTGAATTAGTAGCTTGTTAGAGGATCGAAGCGGTCTAGGATTGTTATAGGGGGTGATAATATTTTTAAGTGCAGGAGTATTGTCCGGATTATAGAGGATTTTATAGGCCATAATCAGTTGGTTATACTGGATTAGGCTGGGTAGTTCAAGCCAACCAAGCTGATTTAGATTGATGCAATGATGTGTCCTAAAAGGCAGCCCAGTGGCAAACCTGGCAATGTGGTTGTAGCAAATTGAGAGTTTGTTAAGGACAGTCTTGTTCAAATTCGAGAGTAGAGGGGATGCATACAGAAGGGTTGAAAGAAAGTGAGAGCGAGTTATGGCAATTTTAGCTGGGGGGGTTAGGAAGGCTTTTATTCTGTAAAGTGACCCTAGTTTTTTATTGATGGTTTTGATAGTTTGGTTAACATGTAAGTCAAATTTTAGATTATTGTCTATGATGACACCTAATAGTTTTGTAGATGGGTCAGGGGAGATTATTGTGCCATCATTTGATTTTATGGTAAAGGTGAAAGCGGTAGACCTACGTGTTGGTGAAAATAACAGCATTTTAGTTTTTTGGGGATTTAGGATCCGACGATGTTCAGAAAGCCAGTTTTCTATTGTATTAAAGGTGGTCTGGGTAGCTGACCATAACTCTACTGGAGATGTGGCTGAGCAAATCAGAGTAGAGTCATCAGCATATTGGATACAGCTGACTTTTGGGATGACAGTATAAAGGTCGTTAATGAAGATGGAGAACAGCAAGGGCCCTAGTATAGAGCCTTGTGGTACTCCGAGGGTGTTAGGTAGAAGGTTAGAGAGTTTGTTCTGCCAGAGGACAGCCTGCTGTCAACCATTCAGGTAGGATTGAAACCATTGGAGGGCTCCAGTATCTAGACAGAATGTTTGCAGGGTGTGGATTAAAAGTTGGTGATCAACCATATCGAATGCCTTGGAAAGATCCAAAAAGAGGGCTGAGGATATATAATTATTGTTGCAATTATGGTTTATGGTGTTAGTAAAGGCTAGGAGGGCTGAAGTAGTGCTGTGATGAGGACGGAAGCCATGCTGAGTGTCTGCCATAAGGCGATTTTGGATTAGGTGGTGCATGAGTTGTCTATGAATACATTTTTCCATAATCTTTGCAAGTGGAGAGAGTATAGCTATTGGCCTATAATTGGAGAATTCAGTAAAGCTGCCTCCTTTGTGAAGTGGCATTACATAGAATATTTTCCAGATGGTGGGAATTTTAGCTTCTACTATGGTTCTATTGATTAGTACTGAGCAATAGCATCAGCTGATTTTTGTAGGTACTCGGCAGGGAGTTGATCAGCAGAAAGTGTAGTGGGTTTTAATTTTTTGATCAAGGTACGGATAAGTGAAGTGGCGACTGGTTGGAAGCTGAACGCAAGTAGGTTTCTAGGGGTGCTACTTTCAGGACCAGGGGAGCTAGGAGGTAGTTGGCTAGCTAGGGCTTGAATTGTCTCAGTAAAGAATTGGTTAAAACTATCAGAAACATCTTCAGGGGTTTTATCAATAGTAGTAGCAGGGATTGGGGTTGAAGTTTGTCCAGGATGTAGTAGATTATTTAAACCTGCCCAAAACTTTTGAGGGTTATTTTGGTTTACTGTCTGTAAATTACAGTAGTATTGTTTTTGTCTTGTAAAATTGATTTTTTGGTTTCGTTCCTGGATTGCCTGTATTTAATGTGATCTTGAGGGTCTTTAGAAGAACGCCATAAAGCCCATGCTTTGTTTCTAAGGGTAATTTTGAGTTTAGACTCTATAGAAAGCCATGGTGCAGTTTTTGCCTTGGTTCTCTTTGAACGAACAGGTGCATGCAAATCAAGGATCTCAAGGAATTTGTTGTTAAAGTATGCTACTGCTTCCTCTAAGGGGAGGTGTTTTAGACTAGACCAATTACATGAGTTTAGTTCTTGTTGGAATTTGGCAGGGTCAAAGTTTTTATTGTTTCTAACCTTTCTGAGTAAGGGTTGTTGGGAATTAATGGTTTTGTGCTTAATTACATATGTGAGAAGGTGATCGCTTAGGCCATTAAGGAGGGTACCAGAGGTGTACAGTTTGGGGTGACTGTTTATGAGTACCCAGTCAAGTATACTTTCTTTTTGGTTGGGTTTACCTATCCTGGTAGGGGTGGATATGATTTGTGTAAATGCATGCAGGTTAATATGGGTGGTTGGGGATTCTAAGGAACAGGTGCCCCAGTCTATGTTAAAGTCTCCAAGTAGTAGGGTTTCTTGGGGGTAGTGACATGATAGCCAGTGCAGGATATCTTCAAATGTAGATATATTGTTACCTGGGGGAATGTACATACAGATGATAATAATGCATTTATTTTTATTAAGTTGCAATTTGGTGGCAAGAATCTCCGAGTTATTAATCTGAGGAGGTTGTATTACATCTATGGTGACATTCAACTTAGATTTATAGAGTACAGCTACCCCACCCCCCTTCCTTGAAGCACGATCCAGACTGTGTATGTTGTACCCAGGTGGTAACACTTCATTGTCTTTAGTGTTAGGTTTTAACCAGGTTTCAGATAAACAGAGAATCTCAGGGGAGTGGACATCCAGAAGTGCATGCAATTCATGTACCTTGTTATTAATGCTTCTAATATTGAAATGACAGACTAGGAGAGAGTTAGTTGGCCTATTAATTGTAGGTTTGTAGCTTAGATTACAAGTAGAGGGGGTATGTGTATCTGAAGTGAGTGGGCCAGGGTTGGGGTGAATATCACCACCAAGTATTAGGTTGAGTCTATACTTGGTGATGAACTTCAGGAATTTGTTTATTAGTTTGTGGTAGTGTTTGGATCTAGAGCTAATGTGCCTGGGGTTGAGATGTTGATAGACTGAACAAGATGTTGGATAGGATCTGGTACTGTAAGTATGGTTGAATGTGGAAGGATTTACAGCTGGGGTGATAGTATGGCCTTTTGGGACTTGAAATCCCGTGAGAAACTGGTTTTCATACAAGGTAAGGAGGTATGGTGTGAACAAGAGGGGTAGTAAAGAGGCGTATATCATTATATGTGTTTCAGCTAGTGAGTGAAGGAACTTTGTTTTACCTGGTGATGCAACACCAGAAGATAGAGTGGTGAGGTAAAGGTACTGGAAGGGGGATGGGAGAATGCCAGATGAAAGCTAATAGGTGCTATTACAATGTAGGTAGTAGAATGGGGGTGGGTGGAATTATCCCAGATGAAAGCAGATAGGATCTAGAAAGTGGGGGAGTGGCTATAGTATTATAAATTTAAAGGTACTGGGGGCGGGAGGGAATTGGGGGCAGGGAGGGGAGCGAAGAGAGCCCGAGCGTAGGCTAACGAAGGGCTATTGCAGTTTACAAGGTTTCCTAAGGTGTCCTAAAGCTATAAGGTAAGTATTACAGCTCTTAATGTAAGAGTCAATTTACTTCAGTTACAGGGGAAGGAGGCAACCACTCAAGTAGAAACAAAGAGCCCTATGGCTGACCAATATGGTGACCTGCTTAATTACAAAGCACTGTAAGTAAAAGCTTAACAAATGTTTTTTGTGTGTAACCTACTCTGTTTAAATGTTGAGAGAAACTGATTGCAGTCCTGTAGACACCGTTTTGTAGGGAACTGTAGACTTCAACTAGGAAAAGAGAAAAGCAGAAATTCTAGGGTAAGCATGAAGGCAACAACAGGCAGTTATGATATAATAATGCATTCAGAAAGGTTTGGTGGGGGGGTAAAGTAGCATACTTCAGAATTAACTAAGATTTATAGCTAAGAAACCTAAGCAAGAGAGCAATGCAGTAAATAAACACTTGCCAGATTTTAAAGATATACCAGAAAAACTAAATCAATTATTCAAATTGTACAACTGGAAAATTGCCAGTAAAAGCACTTCAGGTATAGCTGAATTAAGACTAGGTCTCCTGCTAAAGTAGCACTGAACCAGGGTCTATTTTAACTGATACTGGAGCATATCACGGTGCTTCATGCGCTACAATATTGTATAGATTATACATAAGGATGCTGGTTCCATGGCACTGACAAATGAAGCCCTGACTATGCCCCAACAATCTGGGCTCAAAAAGTGACCCAGGAGAAGAATGATGAGGCAAGAACCCTGCTTCTGTCTCTCAGGTGTAGGGTAAAAGTGTACATACTGGAGGGGCACCTACTGCTGGCAGAGCTTGCAAGTACAGGATATTGACAAACTGCCAGGCAATGCATGTAGATGGAGACTGGAAGAGTGTATGTCACTGCAGATGTAGGGCACTACCATCACAATGTCTTATTTTACAACCACATGTAGTTACAGGTAAACCAGCATGTCCTTTGGGGTAGTTCCATACTAACCTGCTTTCCCTAGCTGACCACAGTGTGATGGCCTTCCCACCTATCCACTCCACATCCTGGTTACTGAGCAGCAATGTCAACAGAACTGAGCGACTCATTCTGTCTGGAGAGCTGAGATTCACCCAGTGAAGTGCACCCCCCCCCAAAAAAAGATGGCCCTGAGATTAGGACAATGCTATGGGATTAGAAGAGGATTTGAAGTCTGATAGCTATGTATACATGAGTTAGGATAACCAAGCTAAGCAGGGTTAGTGGGACTGTAAAAAAAAACATGCATACAAATAAAATATTCACATCAGATATACTGTATTAGTCAGCAAGAAATGGCAGACAGCAAGAATGGAAAGGCAGGAAAGGTGGCTTGATAGTGCAAAGGGGGAAAAGTAATGAGCTTACATAAGGAGATATTGGTAGGAGGTTGTATTCTGCATTTTATGTGGCTTGGATCCAGTACTGGGTCTGAGAACTATGTTACAACAAAGATATGATTCCATAAATCCCACAGATTAAAAGGAGGTGATAAGAAATACTTTCTGTGGCTGTGGTCACAAAAGTAGGATGTGATACATTTCTGAAAATCAGACTGTTCTAGTATCTTTACATGCCTGTTGAAATGGGGCACAGGCTGAAGATTATAAGGATTAACTGCTTTCTAGGTCTGTGAAAACACTTTTTCACAGAGAGGGTTGTGGAGTCATGTTATAGACTACCAAAGTGGGTTGAGAAGAGTTGATACAAAAAAGCATTTAAGATGATCTGGATTAGGTAGAAAAAGATGAAGGGAAGGGAAGAATGTAAATGAGGCAGAGTGTTAAACACACTTATATGGCAGAGTAGATAAGATAATTGCTTACTTCTGTCCTCAAGCAAATGCAAACAATTGTAATAAAAAGCATAAGAATTCACCTGAAGTCATTTACATAGTGGAAAAGGTTTCAGAATACGTTGATAAAAAATGTTGTTTTCAATTATTATTATTATTATTATTATTATTATTATTATTATTACAGAATACAGATCCAATTGACTTGAATATAATTACACCATGTGTATAATTTTGTGTTAAATTAGTACTTAACAACTCTGTCTGTCACCAGTGACCCTCACAGAAGTATTTTTTTTTTGTTTTTTTCTTTTTTCCTTTCTTAGAATTTCTTTGTAAAGTGTGCTACCCTACTCTTTCTAAAAGGACTCTTAGTGGGCTCTGTAATTGTGATGAAAAGCTCCAGCAATCAAATGCTAAAAATACAAATAATATGAGATAACCACTATGTAATACCATTCATAGTATGCTTGACAAATGAGCACAGGAAATAAATCAGTTGAAAAGACTTAGCTGAATTTGTCATAAAGGATTATGATCGGGTCTGTGGTCATAACCTGATTATTATATGTTCAAGACATGCATGCCAAGAAATTCACCCCAAGAGCAAAGCTTAAGAGATGAATCTTGGTACCCTTGTCAAGAACACAAAATATTCAGTTAGGATTGGAAATCTGATCATAAATCATTGTAGTGCATGGAGATTTACCTGCTCCATGCCTTACAGGAAAATAAAATGCTGGTAAAACAGTGGGAAAGCACTGTCAAGCAGATAGTAGGAGACATCTTTACATATTTCCTGTGTAAGGGAAGCAGTTTCTTTTTTTTTTAATTTTAGTGACTGTAATTTTGTAGACAGTAGGCAGCCATGAAGTTGAAATGAAACCGTTCTGCTGTTGTTTACTGGCCGTAATTGTCAGTTTATAGTGCCTAGTGCAGAAGTGATCTTAACGTTACTTAACGATTGTTAAGCAGTCTTCTAAACATTAAGACTGGGTCTCCTGCTAGAGTAGCACTGAACCAGGGTCTATTTTAACTGATACTGGAGCATATCACGGTGCTTCATGCGCTACAATATTGTATAGATTATACATAAGGATGCTGGTTCCATGGCACTGACAAATGAAGCCCTGACTATGCCCCAACAATCTGGGCTCAAAAAGTGACCCAGGAGAAGAATGATGAGGCAAGAACCCTGCTTCTGTCTCTCAGGTGTAGGGTAAAAGTGTACATACTGGAGGAGCACCTACTGCTGGCGGAGCTTGGCAGTACAGGAGATTGACAAACTGCCAGGCAATGCATGTAGATGGAGATTGGAAGAGTGTATGTCACTGCAGATGTAGGGCACTATCCTCACAATGTCTTATTTTACACCCACATGTAGTTACAGGTAAGCCAGCATGTCCTTTGGGGTAGTTCCATACTAACCTGCTTTCCCTAGCTCACCACAGTGTGATGGCCTTCCCACCTATTCACTCCACATCCTGGTTACTGAGCAGCAATGTCAACAGAACTGAGCGACTCATTCTGTCTGGAGAGCTGAGATTCACCCAGTGAAGTGCACCCACCCAAAAAAAAAGATGGCCCTGAGATTAGGACAATGCTATGGGATTAGAAGAGGATTTGAAGTCTGATAGCTATGTATACATGAGTTAGGATAACTAAGCTAAGTAGGGTTAGTGGGACTGTAAAAAAAAAACATACATACAAATAAAATATTCACATCAGATATACTGTATTAGTCAGCAAGAAATGGCAGACAGCAAGAATGGAAAGGCAGGAAAGGTGGCTTGATAGTGCAAAGGGGGAAAAGTAATGAGCTTATATAAGGAGATATTGGTAGGAGGGACATAGGAATTATAGTGTAAACTGGGCAGGAGAAAGCTGTTGTAAGTTAAATGGGCAGAGCTACAGAGTTTTGAAAACATAAGTCTGAGAAGTATGGAAAAGGAGAAGAAAACTGCATATAAAATATATGGACAAAACAGAATACAGAGCTTGTGATAGATGCTAGGGTGAATGAAGTAGAATGAAACAAGGTATTCAGCCTGAGTAAAGTAGCTAAGGCAAACAGTATGGCTGTGGGGATGAAGAAGGAAGCAAGACTTGCACAGGCATTAAGGTAGAAATCAAAGAGAAACTGGAAGTTGAAAATGTAGAATCATAAAGACGAAAGATGGAAATCAATAGAACAAATGGCATGTGTATTTCTAGGATTATATGATAAGTTTAGTGGAGAAGGCTGAAAAAAGTATGTAGAAGTATTGCAGAGAGATAGTCAGTAGCAAGAGACTGCAAACATAGGCCCATATACTCATTAGTGATAAACAGAGAAGGGAAAGGATAATTTCATATGGTATCATGAATACAAAGAGATTCTGAACTGAGGGGCTATTTCAGAGATACTTTGAACTTAGACCAGCATTCAAACTGTCTCAAAGAACTTTGTTCCATTTTTTGGATATATACGTGAAATCCCCAGCAAAAAAAAACTTTTATTTCCATAATTCCAGGACTCTAGTCTCATTATTACAAACAGGACACTGTATTATGAAATGAGTTAATTGAAAAGGAATGAAAAAATGGTAACTAATTACTTTTAATGTAGGATGTACTAACAGCATTTTCAATGATGTGGTATAGTAGTTGTTAATTATAATGGTATAATTATTATTAAGATTAAAACAGCTGTAAGTCTAGCTACTGTTCAAGGTTTTTATTTTAATGGTGATTTCAAGATGAGTAAAACAACAGAAAAAAGACACGGAATTGCAGTTCAACAAATGAAATTTAAATTGTGTTTTATCATTAGCAATATTCATCAGTTTGTATAGCTAAATGATCAATCTTTCCAGATTCGTCTTTATTACTATATGCTAATGGGGGAGATTTTTGGTGTTTGTGACTGACTTGAGTTTGCTTTTTGGTATTGTATTTTTGGTGTTGTATCTAATGATAATTCTAAATTCACAGGATAAGTGCTTTCATCTCGAAATAGAAAACTTCATCAGATAAAACTAGTAAAAATGCGTAAAACATAAATAAACCCAATGAAGCATTTTATCCAATCATAACATTCCATTTCACCAAGCCTCCAGGTATTTTGTCCAGTCCCTGAAAGCAAGACGAGTGGCCAATCCATTGAAAGATAGAACACCAAAAAGCAAACTCGAGCCAATCACAAAGACCAAAAAAATCTCACTCATTAGCATATAGTATTAAAGATGAATCTGCAAAGATCGATCATTCAGTTATACAAATTGATGAATATTGTTAATGTTAAAAGATCTAACTCTGCAATGATTTAAGCTTCAATAAATAGGAAATAGAAATAGAGTCATTCAGCCTGGGGTAATTATTTGCAATAGTATGCAATTACCAAAATAGTTCATGTTTCCTTAACAGTAAATTCCATGGGCCACCCCTTTTATTATGAAGTATTTGTTCAAGAATACAAAATGTGAATTCATGTCCAGGATGTAGTTGTACATGTCTGAATAAAGCATTGGTTTCCTTTTTATATCTTATATCATATAAGTGTTCTTACATTCTGTCCCTTAATTTTCGATCAGTTTTACTGATGTAGAAACTGGTACAGAAAGTACAACAAACAGAATAAACAAGCCCCTCGGACTGACAGTTAAAACAGCCATTTATCCTTACCAGCAGATTGTTCAGAGTTCTTCACAAACAAGGATAGAAGTGTAGAAATTACAGAAGCCACACTTTTTCATACCCACTCCTTCCTGAATACCAGGTATCTTAGATTTGATAATTGATTTAAGATTTCTACCCCTTTTGAACACCACAAAAGGCCTGGTGCCAAAACTTTCTCTAAACTCACATTCATTCATCAAAAAACACCATTTTTTTCCAATGAAGTTCTTAATAATCATAAAATCACTAAAGAAAGATGTAATAAAGGCATTACTATGATCTCATCCCTGTTTATCATTAAAGATGTTCAAATCAGTGTTAGAAGGCGTATCATTGTTGTGTTAACTACTGGATGGTAGTGGTCCCTTAAAATGGCAGTGAAGTGCTTACTCTCATGTTTGTTAATAACCTCAAACATGAGGTTATCGATGAACTTGATAGGATAACCCCATTTCATAAACATATTTTTTTGATTGGAGACATTCATCCCAAAATGCTTCTTCGATAGTGGTCATTCTGACTGCTCAAACTAATTGGCCCTTGACCGCTCCCCTCTTTTGAGCCATTGGATGGATGCTGTCAAAATGCAGAAAGCTATTGGAATAAGTCTCCTTCCTGAATATTTTAGAACTGAACCTCTGATTAGAGCAATCCTTCCCTAACCAGTGTCAAGATATGAAATGTGCATCTGGTTGCTAACAAAAGTAAACTTGAGAGGTTCAGTGGTTTGATTCATATAATGAAGGAAATGGGGAACATCATCACTTCTGCCACCCCAAAGAATTAAAATGTCATCAAGGTAATGGGTGTAAAAAGCACAAAAATGGAGGAACGCTGACTTAAATAATTCAGTGTTTCTTCTCCCACTGAATCATAATGATATTTGCAAATAAACCACTGCATGCAGCACCCATAGCAGCAACAGTTTTTTGCAGGAAAAGATCATCCTCTAATCTTATAAAATTGTTCTTAAGAACCAATTCAAGAAGTGTCTCATAAGCAGTCACCAAATCTTGTGAGAGACCTTTTTTGGTTAGATATTCACAAAACCATTCCATGCCAAGCTCATGTGGAATGACAGACTATAGGTCCTGAACATCCACCATTATGAAAGTGTAGGAATTTTTAAATGGTAGGGTGTTGATCTTTTTCAAAAAGTCCCAGGAATCATGACAAACAACTTTCTTGGGTCACCACCCATTGAGATTAATGTGCAAAAACTTAGCAAGGGGATGAGTGATGGATCCTCTGCCATCACAGTGGGGTGCGTGGGTGGTTGATTTGTACGCGTGTATTTTGGGGAGACCAAACATAGATGGAATTCTTGGATAGGGTACATTCAGGTAATTATAATCATCGATTGATATCAACTGATCAATCAACAAATCATTCAAATTATTCCTTATTTTTCCATAAGCGATTCTGCACTCATTTTGATAAACTTTCTCATAAGTTTCAGTGGAAAATAACATGGCCATCTTCATATAGTAGTCCTGTAAATTCTTGAACACCAGTCTCCAACCCTTGTCTGGCTGCATAATTCATGTGCTTCTGTTAGCCTTAATTTCTTCCAGTTTGAAAAGTTCCTCACAGGTTAAACTGAACTGAAACCTGTGTTTCTGGAAGTTATTAGATTACTCCAAATTCCAAATGTCAACTTCACAAATTCTTTCATAACACTGTAAAATTGGATGTATGGGTGGATTGAAGGTGCTAGATAGTCTCAATGGATCCATTATTGTGTTCATATCTTGAAAAATTAAATTGAAATTCAATTTAAGTATAAAGCATTTCAGAGCCATGAGAGTTACTGCGGTGTCCATGTGTTTGCTGGGCACAAAGGAAAGATGACAGGCCAAAAAGTCACAACATTGACTATCAACTTTGAGGGAGGAAAAATTATATATAGAAAAATCTTGTGATGTATTCTGGATGACAACACAAGGGGTAAGGAAAAAAGAGTCAACCTGTTGTGGTTCACAACCGTTGACCATTGTTCCAGTAACTGTGTGGTCTCCTGGTGCCTCCCCTTGATATGCTTGGTTGTTCCCCATACATCTGCCATGATTTGAATAATTGGTTGAATAACTTCTGGTCATTCCTTGGTTCAATTGGTCTGTTGAGTGAGACTTCGGATTCTGAATTCTTTCTGATCTTCTCACAGCTGGCTCCCCCTTCTCGTCTAAAAAAAAACATTCTCATTATCAAAATCACCTCCCTGCTCCAAGACCTGGGGTTCTCATAGGTCCACATCCTGGTTGAAAATAGGGACATTTCTCAAACCCCATATTTGTGATGATGGTAGGGTTGGGTAGGCTTTCTTTTTTTGCATAATTGTGTTGGTGGTGTATTTAACAATCAGCTTCATGTTTTCATAACCATGCTTTTCAAAGAATGCTAGCAAATCATTGTGTAGAGATGACCCAGAAACCAATCCAGTAGGAAAATGTCACAAGTGCAACCCTTTCGGAACCATTTTGGCTCTCAGGCACTCAGTAAAATATACGTTGTCTGTGGTTTGGTGACCCAAGAAAGTCATGTTTATTGTGATTACTGGGACTTTTTGAAAAAGATCAACACCGTACTGTTTAAAGATTCTTACTCTTTCATAACTGTGGATGTTCAGGACCTGTATTTTGTTGTTCCACATGAGCTTGGCATGGAATGGTTTTGTGAATGTCTAAGCAAAAGAGGTCTCTCACAGGATTTTGTGAACACTTATGAAACACTTCTTGAATTTGTTCTCAAGAACAATTTTATTAGATTTAAGGATGATCTTTTCCTGCAAAAAAATGGTGTTGCCATGGGTGCTGCATGCAGTGGTTTATTTGCAAATATCATTATGATTCAGTGTGAGAAGAAATACTTATTTAAGTCTGAGTTCTTCCATTTTTGTGCTTTTTACACACATTACCTTGATGACATTTTCATTCCTTGGGGTGATAGCAGTGATGATGTTCCCCGTTTCCTAAATTATATGAATCAAACCACTGAATTTCTCAAGTTTACTTTTCTGAGCAACCAGATGCACATTTCATATCTTCTTGGTGAGGAAAGGATTCCTGTAACCAGAGGTTTACTTCTAAAATATTCAGGAAGGAGACTTATTCCAATAGCTTTCAACATTTTGACAGCATCCATCCAATGGCGCAAAAGAGGGAAGTGGTCAAGGGACAATTTATTTTAGCGGCCAGAATGCCCATCATCTAAGAAGGGTTTTGAGATGAATGTCTCCTTTTAAAAATATGTTGATGAAATGGGGATATCCTATCAAGTTCATCGATAACCTCATGTCTGAGGTTATCAACAAACATGAGAGTAAGCACTTCATTTTAGGGGGACCACTACCACCCAGTAGTCAACACAGCAATGATATGCCTTCTAACACTGATTTGAACATCTGTAATGATAAACAGGGATGAGATCATATTAATGCCTTTATTACATCTTTCCCTTGTGATGGTATGTTTATCAAGGACATCATAAAAAATGGAGTTTTTTCATGTATGAATGTGAATTTAGTGAAGGTTTTAGAACCAGGCTTTTAGTGGTGTTCAAAAGGGGTAGAAATCTTAAATCAGTTCTTTAATCTAAGATACCTGGTATGCAGGAAGGAATGGGCATGAAAAAGTGTGGCTATAATTGCTTGTGAAGAACTCTGTTTGAACAATCTGTTAGTAAGGATAAATGGCTGTGTGATGCCCATGCACTGGCGCAGCAATCAAGGAGCCTCAATCCTCACCACTAACACCAGTGAGGGGCATCCACATAGGGGAGGATAACAAATACACACACAGTAAAGTACAATTTATCTTAAGAGCACACAGAGATCACAGTCAGTCTGGGGCTGGTTTCTCCCTTTCTTTCCAGATCCTCAATAAGACTCCCCACTGGCACAGCTATAGGATCCAGAGCTCAGCCTAATGGGCAAGCTAAAACCGCCAGCACCCTCTCTGTCCCACCAGTGCTTTGTGTCCCTGCCCAAGTAGCTGACACACACACACTTTGAGATATGAGTTATGTACAAACACACAGACACTCCTGGGGAAGGCTAGCACAGATTCTCCAGCTGTCCCCCCTTTCTGCCCAGTCTAAAAGGTAGTACCAGCTGTCACCACCCACTAATATTTATCAGCTACTAAAAAGGCGCTTACTAATGGGTGTCCAATTATTACTGTAGAATATTATTATCCAAATGGTAAGTGTGACTGAACAGCAAAGCTTATTGGAGTGACTTGGACAGTATCACTATACACATGCGGTGTACTCTAGAGCTTAAATTATCTGTACACAAAACAGCCACAGTTGAAAGGTTTAACAATATTTAATAATAAATAATAAAAACACAAGACAATACTTCTTACTACACAGTGTTAGTCAAGAGTTCAAAGATCACAGAGAAATACTTAAAATAATACAGTAGAAAAGTTCTGACATAAGTACAGAAAAAGACTAATCTAATCTTCCTATTTCCTAGCTATATCTAAGAGAAAACACAGTTCTAAAATAAACTTACATACAGAGCATAGGCAGTGCTTGTGAGTTGGATGTTCTCAAGACAATTGAATAATGCTGTCTCATTTTCTCTCTTTAAATTGATAACACAGTGCTGCTTCACATTACATCATTCTTAACAATTTTCTGTCTTCCCAGGCTAACAGAAACTTAGCGGTTAATAGCCCTTTTGATCTTGCAGCTGGTCAGGAAGCCAGAGCAATAAAGAAATTATACATGTAAATTCTAGCCATTAACTATGTCCTCAAAACAATAAGAAGAATTCCTTCATTTAGACATCTCGGCTCCAGTTTTGACATCAAACAATTACACAATGCTTGACTTATCAGCTTTCCTACAGCAGAGTGCACTGTTGTTACATTTTTGCAGTTCCACATTTAACAGCATTTTCTTCCATTTAAGAGAACAAGCCTGTGGCTTATATTAATATTTACAAATTACAGAATTATCTACAAAATTCTATCTGGTTAGGCTGGCAGCCTTCACCTATCTTCACAGGCTGTTATTTCAATCCAAGGGGGTTGTTTATTCTGCCTGTTGTACTTTCTGTCCCAGTTTCTACATTGGTAAAGCTGAGAAAAAATTAAGGGACAGAATGTATGAACACTTATATGATATAACATATAAAAAGGAGACCAATGCTTTGCTCAGACATGAGCAACTACATCCTGGACATGAATTCAGATTTTGTATTCTTGAACTAGTTCATGGTAAAAGGGGTGGCCTACAGAATTTACTGTTGGAGAAATGCAAACTATTTTGGCAATTGTGTATTAATGCAAATAATTACCCCAGGCTGAATGACTCTATTTCTATTTCCTGCTTATTGAAGCTCAAACCATTGCAGAGATAGATCTTTTATCATTAATATTCATCATTTTGTATAACTGAATGATCGTTCTTTGTAGACTTTAATACTATATGCTACTGAGGGTAGATTTTTGGTGTTTGTGATTGGCTTGAGTTTGCTTTTTGGTGTTCTATCCTTCAATAGATTGGTCTCTCGTCTTGCTTTCAGAGATAGAACAAAACACCTGGAGACTTGGCAAAATGGAATGTTATGATTAGTTAAAATCCTTCATTGAGTATATTTATGTTTTACAGGTTTTACTAGTTTTATCTGATGAAGTTTCATATTTTGAAACAAAAGTGCTTACCCTGTGATTTTAGAACTATATCCTGTGATTTTAGAATTATTAAATAAGTTTTTAATTTGTTGAACTGTGAGTCTGTGCCGTGTTTCTGCTGTTTGACTTGGTTTAAGGTTTGGTTTTGTGTTTTTTCATGTGATTTTTAAGATGAACTGTAAGTTATAAAAATATATTGTTTACATGTAAGATATGGGTGGAGTGTTGTTGTTTACATTGACTAGTTCTTAATGCATGCCTTGCTGAAGATTGGACAGTTCCATACTGACATTTAAGATTATTTTAGATGTTATATTACAAGATAGAAGTTTAGAACTGTGTTGTTCTATGTAATGTGGTTTTATAGCTTTTATGTATTATTGGACTCTTAAATAGCAGTGGTTAACCATTTAAAGCTGTAATGGGAATCAGCAGTTAAGAAGTGTTTAAATAGGGGCATATAACTCATGCAGAAAGTGTTTTACTACCAAGCGGCATATAAATAATGCTTAACTATGTTTTTACATCTGCTGCTACCAAGGGTTAGGTAATGTGTAACTGCTGTTTTTACATATCTGCCTCTGTGAATGAGTAGTATTATCTGAAATACAAGGATTATCATACTGTTTATTTGCTATCTACATATATGTATAGCTGAATGTTTAGTATAATATGTCCATTCTTAACTTGCTATGTGCTAACTCCTGATGTTCATCGTGTTTCAGCAGGCAGTCCTCGGTCGGCCAGAATCCCAAAGTCTGGGTCCGGCGACGGCTGTTCAGCCATGCTCCCTGACGTCAGAGCGCCAGGAGTACAAAGCTGACAGCCGATGCCATGTTCTCCAGTCTTTCTTGCCGTGCGGTGATAGCAGTTCGCAAGTGCCGGTCGGCTGACTCCTGACAATTTTTTCTAATCAAACTTCAGTCCGAAGACTTTCTTCTCCTACTCGAAGCTAAGTACCCCGTTGGGGAAACTTTTTTCTTGCTCCAGTCCGATGTCAGAAAAAGTTAATAATTGTATTTCATGTGGGAATCAAATACCTCATAAGGATTTTTATTCTTACTGTATTCCTTGCTTAGGCCCTGACCACAATGTAGCTAGTTGTCGGTTATGTGCTAGAGTCAATCAACGTACTATCAAACGAAGGTACGATTTTGCATTTCATTACTTCAGT
This sequence comes from Protopterus annectens, assembly GCF_019279795.1. Classification (NCBI taxonomy): domain Eukaryota; kingdom Metazoa; phylum Chordata; order Ceratodontiformes; family Protopteridae; genus Protopterus; species Protopterus annectens. The sequence continues at coordinate 917,256,183 of NC_056741.1, forward strand.
AGGCGTTTTAATTACAAAATGTCATCGGATATGGTTCCGGCTACTGGAGTTCACAAACGACACAAGGACAAAGACAGGCCTCCGAAGTCCAAATCAGACGATATCGCACAAGCGGAGCCAGCTTCAGGTTCAGCCGTCATCAGTGAGGTGCTTTTGCAGCCCCTGTCATCGGCCATTTCGGAACCAATAGCCGAAATGGACTCCCACGAGGAGCCAACTAAGCCTTTGAATATTTCAGTTGGACCTTCGGACAATGCTCCTTCGGATGGGTCCGGAGCCACTGTGCAGGTACCGGCTTCCGAAGGGGTTTTCAGGCCTATTCAGCTTCTTATAAAGGCAAAGCCAAAGACAAAGGCAAAGACTCCTTCCAAATCAAAGACTGCAACCCAGGCCTCTTCTGATCCGGCTCCCAAGTCTCAGAAACTGTTACTTAAAATGGCGGAGGACTTAATTACTATGATTAGGGGTTCACATCCCCCTCCAGATAAAAGGCAGGAAGTTTATTATGACTCCTTTGATCAGGCTTCTGTTTCTTCTGTTTCTTCTTCTGACCAGGAATATTCTTTCCCTCCTTATGAGGATTCTGATGCTGAGGAATCCATTCCTTCAGCTTCTCCCCCTGTGGATTTCTCTTTTGGGGAAACTTTGCATGAAATGAGGAAACATTTCCACTGGGAAGGACAGGAGTACTCAGAATCTAAGAAAAGACTAAGGGATTTTCTTCTTCTTCCCCAACATAGGCCCCTGGCTATTCCTCCTGTTTTGGATATTGTGGATGATGCTTTTTCGGAGGCTAACTTAACTCCTGACTCTTTTCCTCCAGCTCCTGTTAAGCCAGACAGATACTATAGGGTTCCTGATTCCCACCAGTTTTTATTCAAGAACCCTACTGCTGACCCTGAAACCATTTCTCAGGGTCCTAAGGGCATCAAGGCCGCTTCTGCTAAAAACCCCATTCCCACTGAGAAGGATTCCAGATCTTTAGAAAGATGGGGCAAAAAAGTGTACACTTCTGCTACTTTATCTATTAGGGCTTTAAACTGTCAGTTTCATATGCTGAAATACCAGCAATTTCTCATGTCTGTTTTAAAGCAAAAGCTAACTTCCATTTCCGCCTGTGCGGATGATAAGGAACTACATGACTTACTGCATGCCACTGAACAAGTTGGGAAGTATGGTTTACACTGTGGATTTGATGCCTTGGAGGCTTCTTGTAGGGCTGCTGCCTCTGGCACAGTAATTAGAAGGCATGCATGGTTAAAGGAACAAAATTTGCCAGATCAGGTAAAGGCTAAATTATTGGATGCTCCTGTTCAGCATAATGTTTTATTTGGATCTAAAGCTGAAGACGTGATTAAAAAGATGGAGGACAAGGCAAAGTCCATGCAAACAGTTAAAGATTTCTTACAAGTACAGCCACCCAGATTTAGCAGGAATTGGCCTACAAAAAATTGGTCCTTTCCCAATTCAGACAGGCCTCAGAGAGGAAGATATAGACGCCCCCGAGGTAGGCCTCAAACGCAAGCCTCTTATAGACCAAGACAGTGGACTGCTTCCACCCCTAGGGGAGGAGAAGACAGGTTGCAAGCTCATAGAAAACAGACTCAATGACTCCCTCTGTTGGGCTGCAGGAACTTCTTGCCTGGAAGCCCCTCTCGGAGGAAAACTTTCTCTTTTTCATCTAAATTGGACTCTTATAACCCAAGACAAGTGGGTTCTGGATGTGGTTTCAAGAGGTTACAAATTCCATTTTCATACTCCACCAAGGCCAAGCGGATGGCCAGATCTTCCAAAACATCAATGGTCAGAGGCATTAAACCAGGTGGAAGCTCTCTTGGCTATGAAAGCCATAGAACTAGTTCCACTTTCAGAGATGGGACAAGGTTTTTACTCAAGGCTCTTTCTAGTCCCCAGGAAGCAAAATTCATGGAGACCCATTCTGGATCTGTCAGTCTTGAACACTTTTCTAGAGATACCAAAGTTCAAGATGCTTACTCTACAGCAGCTACTACCAATGCTGTCCAAAAATGCATGGATGGTAACTTTGGATTTAAAAGAAGCATATTTACACATCCCCATCAGACAGGAATGCAGAAAATACCTCAGGTTCAAGGCAGGATCGAGGCACTACCAATTCTCTGCGCTGCCCTTTGGATTGTCTACTGCGCCCAGGGTCTTTACCAAGTGCCTGGCTCCAGTAGTAGCTTATTGCAGACTCAAGGGAATTCAAATTTACCCTTATCTGGATGACTGCCTTATTCAGGCAGACAGCAAGGATGTCTTACTCCAGCATCTACAGTTTGTTCAGAATCTTCTCAAGTTCCTGGGATTCACTGTAAACATAAAAAAGTCAAATTTGACACCCTCACAACAGATAATTTTTCTGGGTGCTTATCTAAACACAACAACCCAGATGGCATTTCTGACATATGAAAAACAGTTACAGCTGGCTTCAACTTTCAAAACCTTGGCAACTACAACTCAGCTATCTGCAAGGAGATTCCTGCAGGCTCTGGGTTACATGGCCTCCTGCATCCTTCTCGTACCATATGCAAGACTACATATGAGGAAAATACAGTGGTACTTAAAAAGTGTATGGTCTCAGCATTGTCACAGCCTAGACATACTGATCTCCGTCCTGCCTTGTCTTCAAAAGGAATTCCTTTGGTGGTCCAAGGCATGTACTCTAAACAAAGGAAAACCCTTCTGTCTGCCTCCTGCCACTCAGATTCTAACCACGGACGCCTCAGATTATGCATGGGGAGCCCATTTTCGGGGCAACTGTCTGCAGGGTCTTTGGACAAAGGATCAGAAGCACCTGCATATCAATTTAAAGGAAATGTTAGCCATTCAGAAAGCTCTATTGGCCTTCAGGAATCTTCTACAACCAGGACAACTACTGATACGGACAGACAACACCACAGTTATGTGGTACATAAACAAGCAAGGGGGATCTCATTCCTACCCCCTTTGCAGACTAGCCATGGATCTTTGGAACACAGCCCTAGCTTGCAATCTGGACCTCCAAGCACAGTTTCTACCAGGGCAGCAAAACTTCCGGGCAGACAGTCTGAGCAGAAACCTTTCGGATCCACACGAATGGATGTTGGACTCCGGAATATTCAAGATGATTACAGCAGTCTGGGGATGTCCTCACATAGACCTCTTTGCATCCCACCTCAATCATCAACTACAAATTTTTTGCACCAGGACTTTCCACAATCAAGCTTGGAAAGTGGATGCTCTATCATTCAGTTGGAGAAACCTCTCGGGATATGCCTTTCAGCCTCTTCCTCTTCTTCCACGGGTATTACTAAAGATCAAGCAGGACAAGCCCAAGATGATAATCCTGCTGGCCCCAAATTGGCCTCGACAGTTTTGGTACCCAACAAGAAACCTTTGTCTAGAACCACCCTGGGTTTTACCACAGATTCCGAACTTTCTATCCCAACACCAGGATCAGATTCTACACTCCCATGTCAAAACTCTCAGCCTGGCGGCCTGGTTAATCCAGGATCTTTGATTCATTCTCTCCTACCCAAGCAGGTTATGGATGTCATTTTAGAAGCCAGACGTCCTAGCACTAGAAAATCTTATGCAGGAAAATGGAAAAGATTTTGTTCCTGGATGCAGGCTCAGGATTCTGATCCTCTTATTCCTAACATTCCTCAGATTTTACTTTACCTGTCAGACCTCTTACATAAGGGTCTCTCTTTCTCTTCCATTAAGATACACGCCTCTGCTATTTCTGCTCATTATAATACAGACCTTCCTATCTTTTCCCACCAGCTCATGAGACATTTTCTCAGAGGAGCTAAGAACTTAAGGCCCCCCTAGATCTCCTCCCATTCCTGCTTGGGATCTCAACTATGTTTTGGAAAAGCTCACCTTACCTCCTTTTGAGCCTGCTGCCTCATCTGACATCAAGTTTTTATCTTAGAAGACAGACATCCTTTTAGCTCTGACCTCTGCCAGGAGGGTTTCAGAGTTACAAGCTCTTATGGCTGTGGAATCTTATATTATTTTTCATCAAGACAGGGTGTCTTTAAGGACTAAGCCTACTTTCATGCCTAAGGTGGTTTCCAAAGTGGCTTTAAATCAAACTATTCACTTGCCAACTTTTTTCGCCACTCCTCAAAATAAAGGGGAAAGGATCTTACATTCCTTGGATGTACACAGACAACTACGTTTTTACCTGGACAGAACCAAGGACATCAGGAAATCAGAGCAATTATTTGTTTCTTATGCTTCAAGTTCCCAAGGTAAAGCCATTTCAAAACAGACCATTTCTAAATGGATTGCTCATGGAATCAGATTTTGCTATTCACACCATGGAAACAAATCCCAGGGAGTATAAGGACTCACTCTACCAGAGCTGCTGCCACTTCAGCTGCCTTCCTCAGGGGAGTTCCTACCAAAGACATTTTGGAAGCTGCAACTTGGAGTTCAGTGCATACTTTTTCCAAGCACTACAATCTACCTCTCTACTCTAAGTCAAGGGCAGGCTTTGCTTCTGCAGTCTTGCAGGGCCTTATAGCCGCCCTGTCTACTTTATAACCACCTCCCTTTCTTTCTGCTTTGGGATTCTACCCTACAGTCATGACTGCAACAGTGAAACACGATGAACATAGTACAGTTGTGTACACTTACCATAAATGTAGATGTTCGAGTGTCTTCACTGTTGCAGTCTGGGTTTCCCTCCCTTCTGTCCCCTCTTATTTTTTCTTTTGTGTGGTTCCTTTTTTTCACCCTACTTCTGAGGTGTATTTGCAAAGGGTATGGGACCTTATTCATTTTGGAACTTCTGACATCTGGGGCAAGAAAAACTTGAGAACATGGCGTCGGCTGTCAGCTTTTTACTCCTGGCACTCTGACGTCAGGGAGCATGGCTGAACAGCCGACGCCGGACCCAGACTTTGGGATTCTGGCTGACCAAGGACTGCCTGCCAGCAGGGGAGAACCCTACAGTCATGACTGCAACAGTGAAGACACTCGAACATCTACATTTATGGTAAGTGTACACAACTGTACTTTTCTCATAACTACCTTGTCTCTCTCGCCTCCTTAAGTTACCCTGCTCTACTTGTGCTTCCAGCACTAGTCTGTAAGAACCTAAAGGAACCCCTGCAATTATCTGTGATACACCTCACAGCCTATCTGCCCTACAAACCCGATATCAAGGATACAGGAAAAGTATGTGTATTGAATAATTCCTGCCTGAATGTCATTCTACTAGTGTACCACTGCTACAGGTGGTAAAGTACGTCTTGAGCTAGGGCAGCCAGCAGCCTCCACCCCCACTCTTCTATACATTAATCACTCTCTCTCTCTCTCTCTCTCTCTCTCTCTCCCATCCTCTTTAGAATCCCTCTTTTTGACTAAGCACCCACCTTTCCCTTGTTTACACCATCTGCCTCCCTCTAAAATCAGCCTGCATTTTTAGGCCTGTCCACTAGGAGGCACCCTTTACCCAGCCTCATCCCCTTCTCATCCTCTCTATTACATAGCTACTTACCCTATTTCTCCTATTGTACCTGCATTGCTATCCTGTTCCCTCACCTAACTCTTTACTACTTACTGTCTACTACTACCTTTCCTAGGCTCACTTCTCACTGGCCTTTACCACATCTGACTTTTCAAACTTACCTTCACATATCAGTCCTGATGATTGTTTCCTCTACAACTGCTCCAGTCGCTGTGTCTGCCCGCTCCGTTCGCCCTGTGGGCTCACTCCGCTCCTCTCCCTACCCCAATTCCCACCCACCCCCAGGGGTCCTACTCTTATACTTTCTAACCACACCTCTTCCTCTTCCCATTACCCTCTACACATTTCCCATTGGTCAACTTCTCTTTCATCTCCCATCTCTTACCACTCCCCTCTATACTCACCACACCCTCCTATCTTTACACACGCTCACCTTAAATGCTTCCATTTCTACATATATACAACCAATAGCTAATCCTTCCCAATGGCTAATCCAACCATTCCTTTTCAAGTTCAACTCTGCTTCACTCTTTTACCACTGCCACTTCTAACCTTTGCCTATTTACTCTCCTCTTATGAGCACCCAATATATCCACACACTGACTACCTCAATCAACAAACCAACATTCAACCCTTACCAGACCTGCATAACCATGCAAGCATAACATGCTCACCCAGCTACCTACTTGCAAAGTATCATAGAATACTACACATTAAATATAATACACTACATCTCAGGAGAGTGTTATTTCTGTACAGCATGTTCCCTAACCCAATTTATCTAGGACAACTCTGCTTCACTCTTTTACCACTGCCACTTCTAACCTTTGCCTATTTACTCTCCTCTTATGAGCACCCAATATATCCACACACTGACTACCTCAATCAACAAACCAACATTCAACCCTTACCAGACCTGCATAACCATGCAAGCATAACATGCTCACCCAGCTACCTACTTGCAAAGTATCATAGAATACTACACATTAAATATAATACACTACATCTCAGGAGAGTGTTATTTCTGTACAGCATGTTCCCTAACCCAATTTATCTAGGACAACTCCTCACATAAAAGGACGGTGATATTCATCCTAACCCTGGCCCAACAGCAACTCCTATATCTCTCCATAACCATAATCAATCAACCAATTATCCCCTTGCTAAACCATCTAACTCTCTCCTTCTAGCTCATCTTAATATATGTAGTATTAACAACAAAATAACTCAACTCCAAGCTCTCTTAGAAGTTTACTCCTTTGACATTATCTGCCTAACAGAAACATGGCTAAAACATGTCATCAAAGATAATGAAATTATCCCACCTGGATATAATATCCTAAGTATTGACAGAGTAGCTAAGAAAGGCGGTGGGGTTGCTATTCTATTTAAATCTGGCTTACAATTAACAACATACAACTGTAATCTACCTCTAGATTCCAGTGCTGAGATTCTCATCTCTAAACTTGAACTTAACAATGCTAAATCAATCTATATTATCTGTATATATTTGCCCCCTGAAAATAACATAGCCACCATGGAAAATATCCTTTGCTGGCTATCCCAACATTTGCCTCAAGAAACCATAATCCTAGGTGATATAAATTTAGATTGAAATTCCTATTGTAGCAGCCTTCGTATCACCCACATTAACCTATATGTTTTTTCTCAAACCATTACCTCCCCCATCAGAATAAATAAAGCTAACAAGAAAGCAAGCATATTAGACTGGATTCTTACAAACAATCATACTCACTACTATAATTCTGGAACCCTCCCTGATACTATAAGTGACCACTCACTTACCTACATCATCAGGCATAAAGCCAACACACCCATTCCAACCTCTATCAGAAGTATCAGATCCAAAAAGAAATTTAACCCTGATCTATTCCAAATGGAACTAAGAGCATGCAATTGGGTTCCCTTAAAACACCTCCCTTTAGATGAAGCCGTTCATTTAATTAATTCTACCTTCCTTGCCATTCTTAATCACCATGCTCCAACCAGATCTATTAGAATTAAAGCCAATTCTGCTCCATGGCTTTCTAATGAAACCAAACACAAAATTCATCTCAAAAATAAATATTGGGCCAAATGGAGAATGACTAAAAACCCTGTAGGCCAACACACCTTTAGACAGCTAAGAAATTACACTAAAAAGGCCATACTTTCTGATAAACAAAGCTACTACTTACAATTTCAATAACCTAATCACAACAACCCACAGAAATTCTGGGCTAGCATTAAGCAGTTACTCCACCCAGATCAATCCACTTCACCAAACCCTCAAAATACAGACCAGAAAAATCCCATCCATACAGCTAATACCGTCAATACCTTCTTTACAGATGCTGTCCAAACACTAGCTAGTCAACTATCACCTAACACCTTCACACTACCTTCATATACCTCAACCCCACCCCCTCCTTTTATTTTCAAACCTGTCCCAACCACATTTATTCAAACCCTTTTGAATAAACTGAAGCCATGCTCTCCCTTTGCAGACCTACTGCCTTCTGAATATCTACAGTTATCAGCTAAGGCTATTGCCTACCCTATTTCCATACTGTTCAATAGAACTATTAGCGAAGGTCACATCCCTACCTTATGGAAAGTCTCCCATATTATCCCCCTGCATAAAGGTGGACACTCCACTGAGCTATCAAACTATCACCCCATTAACCTACTTTCTCCTTTAGCTAAGATTATGGAGAAGTGTATCCATAGACAATTACTCCACCACTTAATTGAAAACAATTTACTTTCGAACTGTCAGCATGGTTTCATACCCTCACACAGCACTACCACTGCCCTCCTTTCCTTTAATGATTACATTAACAGGCACCGCAACCTGAATAATCTTTCTTCTGCTCTATTTATCAATCTGTCTAAAGCATTTGACATGGTAAACCACCAGATTCTCTTAAACTTACTAAAATCTCTGTCATTAGACCCACTTTCCATAAAATGGTTCCAATCCTAGCTTGACAAATGACAGCAAGCAGTACTATTGCATAACACTCTATCCACCCATCTACCCGTTACCTTAGGTGTCCCTCAGAGGTCTATACTAGGACCTCTCCTCTTCTCCATATTTATTAATGACCTTCATCTAGCTATCCCCCAAGCCACTTGCTTACAATATGCTGACGACGCCACACTATTATGCTCAGCTACATTCTCCCATGACCTTCACTCTCTCACCCAGAAGGTATTCAACATAGTTGAACAATGGTTCACTCAGCGTTGCCTTCTTTTGAACCCAAAGAAAACCAAACTTCTCCTCTTCACTCCTACTCAAAATTCCTCTCCTCTTCATTTCTCTGTGACATCTACCGATGGTACTATAATATCTCTAGACTCTACCACCAAACTACTAGGTGTCACCATCAACAATAATCTGAACTTCGACATCCACATCAACAGTGCTATAAAGACTGTCAACAAAAAAATTGGCACTCTCTATAGGATTAAACCCTTCCTTTTTCCTACTGGCAAAACTACTATAGCTCACACTCATATGATCTCTACACTCCTCTATGCCTCACCCATTTTTACTAATCTATCCAAGAATAACCTCAGCAAATTGGAAATGTCCTATAATAACATTGCAAGATTTCCAACAGGCAACCCACCATTGTATACATTTAAATCAGCTAGGATGGTTAGAACTACAACACCTGATTAAATTTCACCAACTAACCTTTGCCCACAACACTCTTTATAAACCTTCTACTACTCCAATTTTATCTAGCTTCATCACCCCCTATAAAAATCTGAAGTCCTTACGCTCATCACACAAACTTCTTGTACACACCTCTAAACCTAATAACAGGGCTGGGGATTCTCTCTTCTCTAATACTGTAGGCAAATCCTGGAATCTTCTCCCTAATGACCTCTCCTCACTCACCTCTTTATCACTCTTCAAAAACAGACTTAAACTTTACCCCAAATCATACTGGCTATGCCCCTGTACCAAACCAGACTAGTCATCTATCTCTTCAAACTTGACTTTGCCTATCCAGTGCTTACTATTCACTGTTATATCTTATTATATTTTTCTCATCTCTCCCTTTTTTACATTATTTCTATCCTCTGTATATACCTTTTTTTAAGTAAATCCTTAGTAACATCACTACACAACTAACTTCCTTTTTCTACTATTGACTTTACCTGTATGATATTTCTGTACCTTCAATTTGTACTGTTTATGACTCTTGCCCTCATTGTACATCCTGTGCTAACCTCTATGCTGTACTGCACATTACCATTGTTGATTTTTATTATGATATTTGCTATTTTTATTATAATACATGTTTTTGTTGTTTGTACTTGTATTTGTATTTGATCGTGTCTTGGAGCTTATCTCCCCGGGCCACTACTGAAAATGGACATATATCCAGTTAGACTAGCCCGATCAACAAATGTAAAATAAATAACAGTTAATCTGAGCAGATTCATGCATGGTAGTTGTGAGAAGTATGTGGTGATATCATGTTAAGGAAGTATACTAACCACTACATGGTTTGAAATTAACACCTCAGTCTGTACTTAAGAATATGGTAACAGATAATCGCTTATTCTGCAATCAGATGGATCTATTTTTTATAACCTAGAAGGGTGTACAATAGCAATTGAATTAAATAAATATCAGGTATTTAGGACAAGACAGTGCCCAGGATAACAACTGTGTTAGAGAGACAAAGAGAGTCAGAGAGAGTGAGAGAAAAGAATGAAGGAAGAAGGAACCATTACTACCAAAAAGGCTTTTGAACAAAAGCCCAAGTTAGCAACCCAGCTATATTTTATGTCAAACACAGTACAGTACAGGAAAACCAATCTAATCAGGAATGAATGTTAAAGCAAGCATCGTGTGCATACAAGGCATAAATATGACATACACATCCAAGGAGCTGAAAATTGGCTCATGCTTTTACTTTGTATGAAGCATAAAGCTTTTCGCCTCAGGATAACACCTTCTATCATGCCTATAATATTGTTATTATGATACATTGCTTAGTAATGTTACAGGAACAGCATTAGTTTATCTGTAATATGTAGGTGATATTCTGCCTCATAACATCTGAAACTTCAGTGTTACAATGCTGTATAGTAGGATTCTGAGCTTGTGTTACACACACACACACACACACACACACACACACACACACACACACACACACACACACACACACACAAGCACACACACACACACACACACACACACACACACACACACACACACACACACACACACACACACACACACACTCACACACCACAATGGATATTTACAGAAAAGTTGTCGTATGTGAAAGGATGGAAAAGTAACAAAACTGGTATGTATGCTTCATGGTGTTTTTTCACCTTTAAAAACAGAAGCAATTCAATGTTAATATTCACATTTTGTTTTCTTCATGAACCATAACTTCACTCTTCTACCACAGCAGCATCCTAATTAATCTGACTGATTCCACTAACACCACATCTGATCTGTACAAATGTTATTGAATATAACACTATGTGTGTATGCATGGGTTATGTTACTGGTCGACCTGTGCAGAAACAAGGCTTGAGTTCTTATTTCTGGCTGTCTATGCTTTTTGTGTTCAGTTTTGTTCTACTGAAGTCAGTAGGCTTTGTATCATCTTCCAGTATCACAGCTGTTGCTTTCTTTGTCACACCACAGAGCTGTGCACTGCTACTCTGCCGTAAGGCTGGACGTATTCAGGCTGACTGGATTGTCCATAAGTTCCTCTAACCAGATGTGCATTTAGAGACTGTAGAAGCTGAAATAGAAAAAATATGTCATTTTGCTATTAGAAATCAGTATTTGGATCCTATAAGAATAGCTTTGTGCATGTTACCTATATGTCATAAGGCACTTTGACTTAGAAAGACAGATGTGCTACTTTGTATACACGTTTTGTGTCATCTAAGTGGTAGTTTACTTTTCTAAAGGTTCGATACTCAGTATTCCAGCAACAGATTTAATACAGTACCTTTCATTTCTTCAAGCTAGTGTCACATTATTTGTCTGCTTTTTCTCAATTTTATTATGATTTTATGTTAGACACCTTTTTGATCCATGCTCTTGATAGCAGGGAGAAAATCTACTATAACTGTTTGTCTTACTATCAGTCTCCAGAGATGAACAATCATCCTTGTTATTCTTCTGTTTTACCAGTCATTGCATCAAAGTCATGTTAGGTAGTCAGCTGCTATAGGGTTGTCATCCTGGTGAGTTGAGAGTCATTGCCTTAATTCACCCTCCCTTTTGTAGCCAGACAATGTCCATGCTGCCAAGCTACGGTTAAACCTATGGTAACTTTTCCTTATACCTCCTGCAAAACGCTCTCATTTTTTTTGTTGCTGTACATTCTGATAATTAAATTATATAACTTACATTTTCAATTTTCAAATGACAGTTTCTATACTCACATTTGTAGACTTTTTGCAGAAAACTTTAGCTGAACAGCAAATATTGTAAATGTGAGTTCATAAACAAAGTATCAACACATTATGTGGCATGCACTTATTTTCATGTTCAGAAATCAGACATACTGGGCCATTTATCAACATGTTTTTCAATGATGTGTATGTTTCTTAAATGTATATCTTGTGAATACTAAAGAGTAGGATATATAAACTTCTGCAAAATGCAGTTATTGTTAAAGCTTGACAAAATATTACTTGACATATTGTAGCTAGTCTTTCTAGATGCATTTCTACTTGTATGTACAGATTCATACGTTTTGAGTGTATGAATTTATTTGTCTGTCTTTGCTTCTTAATTGACTTGTTTATGACCAGTTTACTTTTTCTTTATTTTGTAATTATATTTGGATTGCTTTCTACATATTATTTCTCCTCCCATCCTCTGTTTAGATACGCCCAGTTTGGGCTTTCCTTTCACACGTGTCATCTGTTGAACATCTGCAGTCAGTGGACAGCTTATTCAATTATAGGCACAACTGCTGCTGTCCATCTTTTGTGGACAGAAAAGCAATTGGTCTTATTAGTAGTGTCTCTCACTTTCTGTACTGTATACGGATACGTCTTCCCTTTGTCTTTCTGTATCACTATAATCATACAAGCCATTATGGAACATGCATTTACCCAAGATATGTTTGTGTTTAAAGGCATGGCTCCCTCAGACAACTAGATGGTACTTTTCTTGTGCTGGTATAGTTTATTTCCCTAATAGAGAGACTGTTATGAGATGTGATGTCTTTGATCTAAGATCACATCACCCTTGCACATCCCTGGGGATCAGTGCTGAATGAAAACCTAGAAACTCTGACCCTGACAATGGTCTTCTGTCATTTCAAGTGTGTTTTTGTTTGTGTTTCATCAAAGCGTTGCACAACTTTATTATTTTTTTATTTACTTGTTGTTAACTAGTTGAACTCACTAGGCATCAGTGCAACCATGCCTCTTTTCAGGGGTAAGCTGAGAGTGCCATGTAGTTATGTGACTTACTGAACATCTCACAGTAGGCAAACTGAGACCGTAGGAATCAAACCAAAGACTGTAAAACTCATTACTAATTTATAACTTTAATGCATTGTGCTAAACTGCCAAACAAAGAGAAAACCAGACATTCAGCCCACATAGCAATACTCTTACTGTGTTGCTTGAACAGTTAAATTAAGCTCTTTTCCTGTTTTACTTAACTGTGAAACTAGATAACTAGATAAATCACTGATAGTGTTTTGTACATCACTGACAAGTGCCAGTGTATGGGCTATACTAAATTAATCTGCCTACATGTCTAGCCGGAAATAATGTGGCCATTACAACACACACACACACACACACACACACACACACACACACACACACACACTCGCACACATGCACACACAAATACAGAGGAAGCAAGCAGAGTGAAAGAGCATGCAGCTTTACATATCCGCTACTAGATGAGTAAGCAGCAGATGGAACTATTTTAGTCTTATACATTCCTCACTAGACAAGTGGAGACCAGAAAGGTGTACTCCTTTATCTACTCCTGTCCATCCCTGTGCATCAAACAGTGGTATGAGGTTGGCAGTAACACTGACATGTATTTAAATCGCAGAGACACACTCTCCCTCCTCAGTGATTAATCAATGAAGTATGGTGAAGGAGAAAGGGAGAAGAAATTTTTATAAGAGAAAAGGAAGGTTGAATAAAATAGTTTAAATTCAAAGTGAATTCAGACATAAAATAAATGATGTTTCACTGTTGCAATGTTAATGTTTGCATCTCTGCAAAAATATTTCTGCACGTTTCAATATGGCTTATAGAGAAGAAGTGTAAGTCTTTCACTGTGTTTTGTTGGACAATCATGCTAAAGTCCATAGGAGGTTGCTACATTATTTGTCTTGTAGCAGATGGTGCTATGATTTTGTATAGCACCATAATGACAGAGCCATCACTGGGGACGAACATCATATCAAAAGAAGTGTGTTGCCAGGGAGCAGATGGTATAATTCCTTTTCCAAAAGTATGGTCACATGGTATAAACTGCAGCAGGAAGCTCACTGCAAGGCTCCTAAGGCAGTACGCAGCATTGCATGTATGACGAAAAAAGGAGAGTTAGTCTTGATTAAAAAAATAGCATAAGAAGAAATTCTTATTTACTGTAAGGACTGCTCATTTGAAAAATGAATCTAAAACTATATTTAGAGGAAACTGTGCTCTGCAGATACACAACAGTTCATTTTGAAAGTACATTGCATTTCATTCCTCTCAACCTCTGAGCACTAAAATCATAGCAGCATTCTTTAAAAATCATGGTAGGGTATCAGAAAACAGAGCATTTTATTAATTTTCAGAAAAGAAAGTATTCAGATATAAGAATCCATGTAATTAATGGTAAGGAGTCTTTGTATAGCCTTTGTTCAGTTATTTAATATCATATTTATCCTTACTCAGATTAACTTTATGAAAAAGTCAGTAAATGTAGGACGAGAATGGCTAAACCTGATGGCAGAAACAATAGTGTTATGGCTGACTCTGCAGCACAGATGGATGGAGCTCTGATTTTCACCCAACGATCAGGGTGAAACTGGGAAGCCCATCACCTAAAGTGTAAGCTGGGGGGTAGGAAACCTTACTACACTTATCCAAGGGAGTGGGGTCTTAACCACAGGATGACATCCCCAGTGGTGATAATGGGGTTGGAAATTCATCCTAAGCTTGCAAATACTGGAGCACACACTTTCTGACTTTCTCAGTCTTATGGACTTATGTCATTGCATGACAGTCTTGGGGGTTGGAAATGGATAGTGCATAAATCAATAAGTCCCTATAGATACGTGTGCATAATACTGCACTGGGATGCATCAGCATTGTCTCAGACAATGGAAAAAAGTATCAGATCAGGTTCTGGAGGTCAGGAGTGAACCCTCATTTTTGTCCCATGATTGAGAAAAGGTACCATTGGTAGATAGTGTGCTGTTGTATAGGGTCCAAAATATGAAAAGAAAAAGCAAATCATAGCACTGTACCTAAATCAGACTATTTGAGACGCAGAGTGCAGATTAACTTATGCTAATCTGTCTGGATGAAAGAGAAAGTCTGCTGATAGTGCCAAATAATGATTATAGTATATTAAATGTGTTTTTACCTTTGTAGACTACAATTCACAGATTAAACTGTAATTAGTGGGTGCCACAGGGATCAGTTCTGGGCCCTCTCCTGTTTGGCATATATTTTGCAGACATCCAAGATAATGTTTCAGAAGGGTGATGACTGGAAATTGGGCACTTTTGTCCACTCATCAAATTGGGCACTTTTGTCCACTCATCCACTGATACAAAACAGCTCCAATTAAGACTGGAATATGCACATACAAGGTGTATCAAAAACTGTCTCAGACTAAATGAAAAAAGTGCAGCATTGTACCATTTGACAGAAAGGTTACTCTTCTCGTATGTTATAAGTGCCACTCCTGTTCAGATAGATATTGTCATAAGAGACCTAGGTTCTTATGTGGATGACGTTCAGATATAATATGTAATTAATGGTAAGGAGCCTTTGTATAGCCCTTATTCAGTTATTTAATATCATATTTATCCTTACTCAGATTAACTTTATGAAAAAGTCAGTAAATGTAGGAAGAGAATGGCTAAACCTGATGGCAGAAACAATTTAGTTATGGCTGACTCTGTAGTACAGATGGATGGAGCTCTGATTTTCACCCAACAGTCAGGGTGAAACTGGGAAGCCCATCACCTAAAGTGTCATAAGAGACCTAGGTACTTATGTGGATGACTTTCTCTCATTTCATCATCATGTTTACACCACAGTGAGGGCATCCTTCTATCTGGCCCAGTTAATTTCGAAGTGTATGCCTTCAAGTTCCAAAGAAGTTATCCAGTCACTCTACTCTTCCCTTATCAGACCCATCATTGAATACAGTGTCCACCTTTGGTATGTACAGATCCAAGCATATCGCTCAGCAGGAAAGGGTCCAACGATTTATAATGAAGAAAATGAAAGGCCTTAAATCCTTCCACTGCCCTGATAAATTAGCACAGGTCTCCTTATACTCCATAGCCTACATGCTGATACAAGATGACTGTGCCTTGCTTTTCTAGCCATGAGAGACCCAGTCCAATTTGTCCTCCTATTTCCTTGCAAAACCAGTGGCCCTACAAACAAGTAAACAAGTCTCACTGGAAGGATAGTGTCCTAATTCAATTTATCCATAGCCTATGGAATAAGTTATCATTACAGGTCAAACAGAGTGCACTTTGGCTACCTTTAAGGCTAGTCTTGATGACTGGATGGGTAGACATAAGTTCACACCAGGAATATCATGTACAGCTCTGTTAGATTTGAGAGGTGAGTGCTTTTAAGTGCTTGAAAAGGGTATGCTTAAAGGTCTGTATGGATAGGCATCTTATGGTCCCCAAGATTGCGTGTCTAGTATATTCCTACATTCCAAAAAATTGCAACTGATGTTTTTGTTCTTAACATGCCTTTTTGGATTTAACCTGTGTAACTACCTACTGAAAGATGTGAGGCACTGCACAGAGCTGTTATATTTGCAAACTGACTTTCTCAGGCTGAAAAGTCTGAAGTTGCTATGTATTGTATGGGTGGTCTTATATATTTCATTTGTAGTTAAACTTCTTGGAAATGAAGGAAGGAAAAGAAAATACCAGTTTGTATTTTAAGTGCATTTGTGAAGACAGCCATATTCAGTATCATTCACAACAGGAAGTTGGATTTATAGAAAAAAGCAGAATAAGATCTTCACTGTAAATAATGAATTATTTCCTCCTGTACTGAAAGCATTGCAGCATTTAATGTAACATTAGCTGTAGGATTTAAGTTTCTGCAAAATAATTACAGATAGATGATAAATAGATGGATAGAAAGATAGACAGTCAGCTAAAACAAAATATCCACAAGCATAACAAGAATGTGGTTAATTTTGTTATTAGTATATGGGGATAAAACACCTTCCTGAAGTCCGTTATCCAGAGCCCATTAGAAGTTCTGGTATGTTAATATTTCCTGAAGATGTTAAGTGAAGAAGTCTTCATCCACAAGCAACTTCTTTAGCCTTCCCCTTTTGTCGTCTGAGTATTTCAAAGAGAATTACTACCAATATGCCAAGGTAATAACCGGAGTCTGAATGTATGTATTTACTAGTTCTGGTTTTGCTTTACTTCAAAGGATAAACTTGCATCATACAAAGATGTAATAGTTTTAAAAGGCATATATAGTCTTCGCAAGTATGTTCTCCCTGTTATATGTGACTCTGCAGACAAAACACCTCTGACTTGCTTGTAATACACTGCAGGTTCATGCTACTGTTTTCCCATATGAAGCATGTACTGCTTTGCGAAAGACTGGCTGCCTCCCAGTCAAGGCTGATGACATCATTGCAATTGATTGCATTTAAGCTGTTGTATCTTTCCTATTGTCCCCAATCATTTCTTCTGTGAGATCAAATGCACCACTCATTGAATGAAATTAGGAACCAGTGGAACCCTTTGCCTACCCCCTTCTAGAATGCACGTTGACTATGTCAAGAAACATACCTCTCAACTGTCAAGGTTTTTATATTGTGTCCAGATTTTTGCCTCATATTTTTTGTCTGTTCCTCATAAAATGTATGTTTTTTTAGAAAACCATTGAGGATTTAATTCACTAAATAATGACAAACATTTGAGTTTCAGACTTCATATACTACAGAAAATACATGGTAGCACAAAACCATTTATTCTAACCACTTTCTAAATATATAAGATCAATATTTAAATTCTGTCACTATTTTGGGCCTTTGCACCCCCCACCAATATTTTTGAGGTTGATAAGTATATCAAGAGAACATTCACTTATTTCAGTGCTTCTACCTAGGATGCATTCCCACTTAAATAAAGAACATGACTACCCTAACTAGTTACCATTATAAAATCTTTCTGCATTCTCAGCTGAGAGCAAGGTGTGAAGGCTAAGATCTAGCTGTATTCAACTGGACATATAAGAGAATTTAAGTACCTTTTATCTGCATGTTTTTCAAATAATACAGCATTTTAATTGATTTATTTGTGATGCATTGAATATTAACTGAACTGGAAGTTTTGACTCTGTTTTTTCAGTTAGTGTTTGCTAGATTTTATTGCCTGTTAGAATTGCTGCATAGACAGTAATTGCAGTTGGGGGTAGTCTCATTCATTGATATCCTGTTACTGCCTATTTAAGTGGTACATTTTGGAATATTTTCTGCTTAAAACCTGAGCTTTGGCCGGCTAAGATCTAGCTGTATTCAACTGGACATATAAGAGAATTTAAGTACCTTTTATCTGCACTTTTTTCAAATAATACAGTATTTTAATTGATTTATTTGTGTTGCATTGAATATTAACTGAACTGGAAGTTTTGACTCTGTTTTTTCATTTAGTTCCCTACTCACCCTCCCTGGTTTTGTTTTGGTGTTAATCTTTGTGGCTTTGAAACTGACCACCCCTATTGTAAATTTATGTTTGGATACTCCTTCTGGGCCCACTTTTGCTCACTCAACTGAGTGCAGTGAGATCATATTCTGATTTCAGGCACTCCTACTGTGTGCAAAGAGAGCATCTGGAAAAAAAAATAAGCTTGTTTCCTGCCTTTCCTGTAAGTGGTCTAGACTGTTTGCAGACTTCTGAGCCCCCAAGCCTTTCTGTATTGGAGGGAAGCCTTCAAGCTTAATTCTGTTTCTTAGAACTAGCCAGTTTTCTAGTTTCAGCACTCAAATCTGTTTCTTTGGACTCAGCACTTGTTCAGAACTCATTGTAAGCACTAAATGAGCTGCAAATTACTACAGCACTCAACTTTCCTCACTTGTCTAGAGGAAAGCAGTTTTTAGCACTTAATAAATAAGCACATATCCAGGCATGTCTAAGGGTCAGCTCCCGGTGATTTCTCCTGTCTACCTGATGAATCTGGGCATCTTGGGGCAATGCAGCAATTGCCTCATGTACACAGACAACCCTCTCCTCCTACCACCCAACACTACAACCTGTGAGAGATGCACTTATATAGCCAAACTGGAATCAAAGCTCTCTTCACCCAAGACTGGACTAGACAGTCAAGAGGAAAAGGTAAACACTTGCACCACACCGCACTCAGCACATAGTCCCTCAAAACATACAGCAGCAAAACACACACATAGAAACACAAAACACACACCTACATTCGCGGAGGCTCTCAATAAAAACCTGCCCAAGCATCAGGGACCTCCAAAGCAGAAAAGCAAGCAAACTCCACCTCTCAACACAAGCCAAATGACACATAGCCCACAAACTCAGTGTGCCACTCAACCACAGCCCATAAGGCATAATGTACCCAGCACTCTAGTCATAGATGACTCTATAGTCAGGCACACTGATGTTCCACTCACCAGGCTAAACAAGGGGAAAGTTACTGTCATCTGCCTGTCAGGTGCCAGGATCCACCACATAACGCACGCACTCAGGTCACTCCACAACAAGGACAAATATGACACTGTCATTGTCCATGTTGGTGTGAATGACCTGAGATGTACCTCCCTGGACTACATGAAAAGAGACATGGAGGAGCTCTCCGATCTTGTAGCCCAGGCAGGTATGACCCTAGCCCTGAGTAGCATCCTGCCATCACCCAGAATTATACCACAGTACAAGGACAAAATGATTGACTTCAACAATTGGCTAAGCTTCTGGTGTCATTCTAAGGGGATCCAATATTTGTCTGCCTGGGACGACATGATCGACAGACCACGATGCTTTGCCAGAGATGGCCTGCACCTTTCGCCCTTGGGATTCCGGATACTGGCTAAGGCTCTTGCCACCCCTATAGTCTCTTTTTTAGGCAAGGTTCAAAGGACATATTCACCACTGTGACAGGTACAAGCAAGCAAAATCTGAGGGTAATACTACTCAATGCTAGAAGTTTAAACCTCCTTAAAATGGAGAACATCGACATCTGTGCAGTGACAGAGACCTGGTTCAAAGCTCCAGAGAGCACCCCTGCATTACCAGGCTATAATTCATACCACACCTTTCGGCCACCTAACCTGGAACAAAGCACTAAAGGTGGAGGTGTGTCCAAATTCATTAAGGATATCCACACCTCCAGGCTAGTTGCACAGCATAATGCATCCGAGATTATCCAAGTGCAACTAACTCTGGGCAATACTGCAATACAAATTGTAGCTTGCTACAGACCCCCCCCCACCATGCCCCAGGATTCCCACTCCTCATTTCTTGATACACTGGAAAGTATTAGGGTACAACCCAACACCCTAATAATGGGTGATTTCAACTACCCCACCATTAACTTGGAAAACTACTCATGTATCAACTCTTTTGCACAACGTTTTCTGGAATTCACAAATTCCAATGACTTAGATTACCTTATTCACACCCCCACCAAGGGCAGCAATATCCTAGACCTGGTCATTACCAACATTGGCAACCGGTGTTCCACACCAGAGGTCAATTCCTCATTGGTCAGATCCGACCACAAGCAAATCACCCTAGACATCCACATCCTGCCCCTATCCCCCATTAGGGAAACCACCGTAAAAAACTTCTCCAAAGCCAACTTTACACTTCTTAGGACAGAAGTGGCAAACTTCATGATACCCATGCAGACGGACAATAGAAGTATGACTGCTGAATCCTACACAAATGCACTTTATAAGCACTTACACGAGTGCATGGATCATGCTATCCCTAATAGAATGAAGATGCTATCCTCCAAAAAAAGGAAGCCAATCTGGTGGTCCTCCACCATAAACAAACTCTACAACAGAAGAAAGAAACTGTTGCAAAAAAGAGTAAAATCCCATGACTGGAGGAACTCCCTGGTCAACTTCAGTAAGAAGCTGAGATCCCTCATAAAATCCTCCAAAGCTAATTAGGAAAACAAAATTGCCACTGACTCTAAAGACAACCACAAAGCATTCTATAGCTATATCAAGAATCTCAATGGCAACACTCAGATCTGCTCTGAGTTACAGCACAATGGCACTAAATATACAGAACCAACTGATGTTGCCAACATCCTGGCAGATAGGTTCAGTGCTAACTTTACCCCCCTCTCACCCCCTAGAGGGCCCATCTCTATAACGGAAGAATGCAAAGTTCCTGTATTCATGGCTGCACAGGTAAAAAACACACTTTTCAAAGCCAAGAACACAGAATCCATGGGACCTGACAATATCCCAGGCTGCGTTCTACACGAACTACAGAATGAACTGGCACTCTACCTAAGTACCATGTTCAATCATAGCCTCACCTCAGGCTTTGCACCCACTGAATGGCACACTGCGATGATTATCCCACTCCACAAAGGGGGAGCCATGATGGACCCTGGGAACTACCGCCCCATTAGCCTGATGAGCCTTGACTGCAAGGCCATGGAACATATCATCATGGAACTCATAAACAAAGACATTGGTAATCTCCAAACTCTGGACCCCACCCAGTTCGGGTTTGTAAAAGGCAGATTATGTCTCCTAAACCTGATTGACTTCTTTGAAGCAGTCACCAAAGCCACAGATGAGGGTAAGGTGGCTCACACAGCTTATCTAGCTCTCGTCAAGGCTTTTGACACCATCCCCCACTCTGGAATTATAGATAAGCTCACTAAACTAGGTATAAATTCCTATGTCAAAAGATGGGTTGCCAACTGGCTCACGGACAGAACCCACACTGTGAAAGTAGCAGACTCCAAATCCAGCTTCAGACCAGTGACAAGTGGAGCACCACAGGGTTCAGTCCTGGGTCCTCTCCTGTTTAGTATCTACTTCTCTGAAGTACAGGCTAACACAGAATGTCTTTGGCTAACAAAGTTTGCAGATGACTGCAAACTAGGAGCCATAATCGAAACTCCTAATGGTGTGGACATACTACAAAAGAGCCTCACTGAGAAAGATGCCTGGTGTCAAAGCCATGGCCTGAAGCTCAATGCCAAAAAGTGTATTGTCATCCCCTCTGGCAAAAACTCTGTACCCATGAACTACCACATAAGTGGTAGTCTACTTAACACCGAAAGTGTGATAAGAGACCTTGGGACACAGGTGGACAGTAGTCTCCCCTTTGATAATCACATCGCCACAGTGGCCAGGAAATCCTTCTACGTGGCTCACTTCATCACAAAAGGTTTCTCATCCAGAAAAAAAGAGGTCATTGTTCCCCTCTACTCATCACTCATTAGACCCATTATAGAGTACAATGCCCCTTTTGGTATGTACCTCACAAGACATCTTCAACAACTGGAAAGGCCACAAAAATACCTCAAAAAGAGGATTACCAGCCTCAATCAGATGCCCTACGCAGACTGTCTCAGAAAACTCCAGCTTTACTCCGCGGCATATTGCCTACTCAGAGGTGATCTCTGCCTAACATACAAAGCTATGTCAAACCCAGAGCTGATGGACATGATCCACTTAAAGAAATCCCAATCCCTCTTAGCTACATGCTCTAGGGACCTAAACCTTGTCATCACAATAAACAGAACATGCTGGAGGAATAGATTCCTGTCGCAGAGACTTCCCATACTCTGGAACAGACTACCTATCTATGTCAAACAGAGCTCCTCATTTGCACTCTTCAAGAAAAATCTTGATGATTGGATGGGAAATAGGAAATTCACCCCAGGGATCACTTCTGTGGTTCTGCTCGACAGGGGCACAGAAAAAACATTTTCTTGGGTGGCGAAAGCCAGGGTACCTTTTTGGCTAGGCTTATATAGGCCCTAGGGCTAATAGCCTAGTACCTACCTATGAATCTATGAATATTACAGGTAGTAAACCTTACATTACTGATAGCCAGCTGTGGTGGCTTAAAGGGTTATAGCCCTGAAATGGGCATAGGCAGCCTGAGATGATTAGTGACACAGGTAATTTATGGAGCTTTCAGGGAAGGATGGTCATGCCCATAATATAGGGAGGGGAGGATGGGCACACCCATGGGTGAAGCAGTAAGCTCAATGCCTCAGTCCTTCAGAGAGCAGCATTATATAGACATCTCAGGGAAGGGCTTTAGGCCCACAAAGCCAGCAGCAGATAATAGCCCTCATTAGCAAGTGTACAGGAGCGTGCACTCACAGAGAAAGGGCAGTGTGGGTCCCTGCAGTGATGCCGTTACTTGTCTCCTCAGGCAGGAGATGGTGTTAATCTAGTCAAATGTCCTTACCTGGGATGCTGGCAAGGACACTACCCTCATGGCTGCCTTAATGACAGCCTTTCAGGAGGGTATGTACCTGCAAAGTTCTAGGATTTCCTCAGCATGAAGGAATAAATAGGTTCAAGTTCAGTTGTAGGAAGCTTGATGGCTGGGAAGCATGGGGACTAAACCAACACAGAAAATGCATTATATTATTGTTACTTACATATGTCTTAGTACATTAGGCCAGATTCAATAACACCTACACTGTGTACACGATCTGTATTCAAGAAAATCCCTGCCACATTTTTTGTGCTTTCTAGTCACTCAGAAAGATTACACTAAGTGTACATGCAGTCTACACTTTGTGGTAACCTTTATGAATCCCCCTCACTATTTAAATCTTCAAGAAGATCAACAGAAAAACTAAAATTAGGAGGAAGAAGGTGTGACTTATGCTTGTGTTGTCTGTTCTCTTAGAACAGTATACACTTAGTGTAGGTTTTACTGAATCCCAGGGATAATCTAATTTCATTTATCATTTTTGCGACTGTATTTGTAAATCCCCATCTCACTGTCTTTGATCCAGAAGCAGCTGATGATGTTTACAGCTTGCAACCTTCTGCTCACCACCTGTTTGCATCTCTAATGCTTTCTGTACAGTTGTGCTTAGGTTCTTGTCCTGTAGTGCCAGGATAGTTAGTGTAACTTATAGTTTAGTGATTACAGGGTAAGTGCTTTAAGAACTTGACTGCAATTCATAGTTTACTAATAAATATCCATATATTAGCCTATTTGTAAATTATTGTTTTTTCTAAATTTCTCTTACTTTACTGTACTGTACAGATATTTTTTCCCCTGTTCCTTGCGTAGTGTTTTCACATTTATTTACTACATGTCAGGGAATAGGCTAGCCTGCCTCTGGTGTAGTAATGTTATAGTCACTATGCCTGCTTGTACTGACCTTTTGGGCTGTAGTTTCTGCCCTACATTTTTGTACATGCATGCATGCATCCATCCATCCATCCACCCATCCATCAATCTGTCTATCCATTTTTCAATGCCTGCTTTATCCAGTTCAAGTTTTTGGAGAAGTAGAACCTACCCTGCAAGCAGTGGGCATAATGCAAAAATCAGTTCTAGATAGGATGCAGTCTATTGCAGGACAATTTTCACAGTCACATGTATGCTGCACACATGCCTAGGAGGAACTGAATGATGGCTGTTTCACCAACTCACTTGCCTTTGGAATGTCAAAAGAAATTGTAGCCCCTGACAAGACACATCTGGATAGAGGAAGAATATGTAAGCTCCTTAAAGAATGCAATCCAGCGGCAATCTAAACTGGAGAACCAAGGTCATAAAGATCCTGTCCTAATTAAGCATGCCAACTATATGAGTGTGTTTTGTAATAATGGACTTCATATGGAGTGATTTTAGTAAGCTTTGAATATCTCATAACTTCAGTGGGTAGAGGTAGTGAGCAAGTGTGGAATAGGTATTCAAGAGATTGCTGTATTCCAAAACACCATGAATTTTCTTTTTAAGACATTTATTACAGACTGAAGCCAGAAAGCCAGGTATGGAGAGAACTTAAATACACTGTACAACTGACACAATAAAGCATTGTTAAGTCATTAGTATATTTTCATGTGCACAGCAGTTATTCAAAACAGTGACGGGAAAGGATTTAGAAGTCATCTCGAAAATCACACAACTGCAACAGTCGGTGAGCAAAATGTAAATGTGAGTAAAAGTTATCATTGAAGGTAAACTTGGACAATTTGAAAAGTGATGGGGTTACAAGTTGGGGTGCTTGAGTTAATAGCTGGGGTGAAGGTGTGGAAGTGAGGAATATATTCTTAGGGATAATACTGCCAAATAGAGACTCTGAAATCTTCACATATTTCAACAGAACTCAAGAGGGAAAGGGGGCTGGGCTGTTTGGATCAGCCAGAAGTCCAACATGCTCTCAATACTTTCATTTTATTTCCAAAAACAATCCTGTAGAATTTGTCAGACTATAACAACATGTTCTAGCTTTTAGCGCTTTTATGTATTTCTTCTTGCTCAAACTAGCACATACACAAAAGGAAGTATGTCAGCATATTAGTTATATATTTACATTCTCAGTCCCCTACATTAATGCTAAATTCTCCAGTTATACATGAAATTAGTTTGAGCCTACAATGGTCTTACACTGTGTAGCAGTAAAGTAGATCTTCTGCCAGCCATTTTAAAGCTAATATCAGCTAGATCCATCTTCTGTTCTTTCTCCTGCTTGTAACACTTGAATGAATGTATGAGTTTTCAATATTTTAAGAGATGTTTAGCTGGATTTACTGTTGGTGTTTACCTATTGGTAAAACTATTAATTTTCTTTTATCATAATAAATACACTGAACCAGTCTGTGAATGTTTACTCATTTCCAGTATTGTACCATTTAGAAATACCATCACTGGTTACTAAGGTTCTTTATTCCTCCCTTCACAAGTTCCTTAATAAGTGTGCTTGTAGTAGACATTGGTTCCTAAAGATTGTCCCATCAAGTGTGTAAGCTAAGAGTTGTACACATAATTAACTGTATCAGCTGCATGATAGTATCATCCAAGCCATTAGAAACAAGAGGATGAAAGCATATGAAGCCTTTATGCGTGGAGAAATTTTTTTAAGGACCCTGAAATGGAAAGAGCGGAGGATTACTATAAAATCAATATCAATGACAGTTTGCTATTTCAGTATACTGTATCATTTTATTTTACCTTAAATGTTACTTTACTGTTGTTTCTATGTATGTAACCCAGGCTGTGCCTGTAAATGGTCACATTTGATCACTGCTTCCCAGTTAAAAAAAAAATAAATGACTGCAGTGGTGGTGCTGCGGTAGCATTGTCGCCTCATAGCAAGACATTGTCCCGTTCGATTCTCAGCTAGAGCGTCTTCTGTGTGGAGGCATACGTGAATGGGTGCCTTCGTGAAGGTTGTGCATCAGGGCTGGTAACCCGATGCGTAAAATCCACTACCAATCATTAGTGGACCGGAGTTCCGCTGTGGCGACCCCTAACCGGGAAAAGCCGAAAGACACAAACAAACCCAGTTATAAATAAATACATAAATAAATATTCAGCAGTGGGAGTCAGTGAATGTTACACATTTGACGGTATCACAGACTAAGGTACCTTGACTGGTAACTTCTTTGACAGTTATAGACTACAGAAGACTGGCATATGAATGGATTAACTGTCAAGATACGTAGGCACCCACAACTTCTTTCCGCTCGTTTTTCTCCAGAAAGCTTTCTGTTTCAGGCTTGTCTGAAACTGCAGGTCCCCTGTCTGTAGCATCAGGAAGCATCAGGAAAGACACACCTCAACATCCAGATACTTAGGTATACACACCCGTGCAGCAAGACAATATATACAGGATATCTAAAGAAAAACAAGAGGCTTTCAAGTCCCATAAGGAGCACTCTAGGGTGGTGAATTTGACAATAATTCTCTCAAAAGTACTTTTCAGATATGGTTCTTGCCATCAGAAAGAGAGGCTGGAGTCTTGAACAGTTATGGATGCAAGTAAAGAAGGGCAAAATAAAAACTAGGCTTAAATAAATCTTCCATCCCTCCACCAGTGCCTTCTAAAAAAAAAAAACATGTTTAAAAATATCAAAAGAAAAGGGAAGTAATGTGGAAATAACAAATCTCAGCTGTAAAGAAGGATCTTTTACCAAAAGAGATGAGAGTATCAGGCATTCTTGAGATCACGTACCACTCCTTCATAGTTCAAATATTACAGACAAGGTCTCTGCTGAAAATGGGCTACTTGCCCAACCAGACACTACCCAGTTACCAAATGTAAATAAATAAATAAATAAAATAAAATTATACCCAGTGCGTCAACTATTTTCAAATCTCAGACAACTTGAATTCATTAGTCTCAGACTAGTGGATGCTGAAGGTTGATTCTTTGAGTTATGGAACAGAATTTACAGCAAATTCATCCATTCAAATGATTATAGAAATCCCACCGACATTATATTTCTATGCCTTAAGACTGTTTTCAAACTTGTTGCAAAAATAGGGAAATGAAGATGTTTCTGCAGCTCAACAAGGAACAGATTTCTACTCAAATGAATTATTTATTTTTGTAAAGTTAAATGGCCTTTTCAAGCTTAATCCGGATTTAGGAGATCAGAACAAATTTAGGAAAGCTCA
Organism: Protopterus annectens; assembly: GCF_019279795.1. Lineage (NCBI taxonomy): Eukaryota > Metazoa > Chordata > Ceratodontiformes > Protopteridae > Protopterus > Protopterus annectens. The sequence goes on from NC_056741.1 coordinate 917,283,522, forward strand.
CTAAGTCAATATTATTTCAGTATCTTATTCACTGCCCTCAATATCAAATGTATCCACGATGATTACAGTGGGCATAAAATAGGTTTATCTTCAAAGTCACTTTCATGCATTACACACAAATTATTTCAGAATCAAGGCCGACCATCTGCAGCTCTACACTCCTAGGACTTTCACAACATGCCTGGTCCTACTGTTTTCATCAGAGGTCACATAGGCAGCAGTTCTAACCAAACCCTTCCCCCGTGATAGGAAAGCAAGATGTCAGCCACTTCATTCTATACCTCTCAGCCAGCCCTACCCACATCCTAAGTCTGTTTCTGAATTAACTCGGATTGCCAGAGGTACTGACTGATGGTTTGACTCTGTAATATCAGGCCAGGAACATAACCATTCTCCTTCCAAATATTGATGCTTATGCTATTTCCACTTTACATCAGCTGACAGACCAAAGTCAAAGTCCAGACAGTTCTTTTCTTTTTCTTGTTTTAAATGTTTTTTTCTGCTACTGCTGTCTGTCATCACCTATGTCCTGCAGCCCATCCTCGATCATCTGCTGCATCTTCCAGAACACTGTCTGATTTATCCATTTAAACTGGGGCCTCTACAAGTGGGGAAGAGGATCCTTAGTATAAACAACTGAAGAAGTGTGCATGTATAATGTACAGGTAATTTAGACTGATATGTAACAGTACATTTCAGCATGTTACCTGCCACAACAGTAGATATTTGAGTGAGAGAGAAAATGCACCACAATGCACTCCTTCCGTTTATTTCCCCATAAAACTTAAGAGGCTTCACGGTTTCTACTTACGACTTGGTTTAAAAAGTGTTTGAATGAATGCTATTGTTTTATAGCTTGTAGTGGATAAGTTGGATATTTCACATCCTGGAACTGTTGCTACAGATTATTCTGAGACTTCTGTGGGAGGATGGCTATTGCCTTAGTCAAGGTCAAAGCACACATTCCTTACTATAAGAACTGAAGATGCCGCAAGCCTGTATCAGCTTTGAAGTGACCGACTGTCTTGCGACCTACATCACTGTTCCACAACCCAACTACAGCTGCTGCTGGCAAATTTTATGCTGATGTAGGGGACCTGTGAAGGTGAAAGTATTCAGATATTATCATTAACGTGTGACTACACTAACAGATCTAAGATCACCACTAATGAGAGGACACACTAATATCTGTTTTCTCTAGGGGGCATCTGTTTCTTTGTTACAATTTTTTATAATTCTTAGAATCTGCTTGCTCTTGAAAGCCATGCTAATATTCCTGAACAAAATGCAAACACATATATTGGGGGTTGGTATAATGGTAAAAGTGCGTGACTCACAAACACAAGGAACAGTGTTTAATCCAAGAAAGCTAGACAAGTAGTTAGCTATGACCTTATGAATTATTTTCCTTTGATTTCTGTATTGCACATGCAGTCATCCTTAAAAACAAATAAATAAGTGTACAGAGCCAATCTGTCAAATCTTATGACAAGTCAAGAGTGTTTTAAAGACCTAGCTGAAATGCTTTCCTCCTAATAAGTTTAAGATGAATGTGAGCAGTCTGATATGCTTTGGGATGTAAAATGTGAACTATAGCATCATTTTTTAACACACTAATGTAAAGAAAAAGATTCGGCAGTATTAACAGTAACATACCCAAAATGCTTAAAATATTTAGCATCTAAAGAGGAAGTAAAAGGCATTTGCCAATCAGAGGCATCCTGCTGCAGAATGAAGCAACAATGACATGAAATCTGTCTACAGATTGCAAAAGCGTATTGCGGCTTTACACTGAGAAATGTCTTGCTTTCATGCAGTGCTGTTAAGAAATGCCTATAACAGTGTGTTAAAGGTAAACATAGAAAACATTCAGAATTATGAGACTAGAGGTGAAGTTTTCAAACTAAAATCAGGCTCTCAACTGCTGACTTGCAACGTTTTTGTCTTCCAGTTTCTGCTTAGCATTCATATGCACACCTTGTAAATAAAAGTAGGTTCATAAGTAGTTATTAGGCACGTGGTTAAGGAGAACATTTTGCAGCCCATCTCAGTTTGCCAGTTTCTCCAGAGCACTCTCTGGTTAAGTGTTTTGCTCAGAGTAGCACAGGAGGGAAATGGACGTTGAAGGAATTAAACCATGGACTAAGAGAAGATGCTCATTAACAAACTCATAGTTTTAATCCTCTGCACTAACTGCTATTAACAGTGGCAACGTCCAGTCTCCATAACAAAAGTAGTAATGTTCTTCAAAGCCAACCCAAAAATAGCATTTGTTTATTTATTTAACATTTGTTAACTGGGAAAGTCCGACTGGGACAGAGCCCATTTTCAGCAGAGACCCTGGGAGAAACAGTCCAGATGCATGTCTTTGGAATGTAGGAGGACACAAGAGAACCTGGAGGAAACCCACACAAATGCAGGGAGGACATGCAGATACTGCACAGATGGCACTCTGGCTGAGAATCAAACTGGAGAACCTCTAGCTATGAGGCGACAATGCTAACTGCTGCAACACTGTGTTTTAGGTAGGGAACAACTGAAGCGTCAAAACTCATTGAGCCAACTGAAAGCCATACAACATGGCAGACAAACATTCCATTGACTCTGCTCCCTTCTACCCAGTAGAACACAGCAGGGTCAGTCTGTGAGATTCTCCCTCCTGACCTAATGATTTCTTTCACTTTGTTATACCAGTAGAGTGATACATCTGCAAACATGAAACATGCTTCTTGAGGTTTGCACAATTGTATCACACATTTTGCTTCAGGAAGTGGATAAACAAATGTCACAAGTGCTCCATAGTATGCAAATTGCAATGCCCATGGAATAATGTATCCACTACTTTTGATAAATTATGGTCAAAAGGAGGCCAATTCTAATGTGCATATATTGGTGAAGCCTTTGGAAGTTATCTTCTGCAAAGATCTTCAGTACCCCTAGCCACGTGATTTGCTTTGGATAGTATCCCTTTTAGTGTTTCTTTGAGGGCACACACCCACATAGTGTTGGTGCTTTTGTGGTCAGCATTATCAGATTCTTCACAATTAATAGTATCTTTCCACTTCCTTATTTCATCCTATTTTACCAGTTCAAATGAGATGTCCTTCGTTAAGAGTATATATGTTACTGACCAACTGTGTCAAGAACCTACTGCTGCATGGACCATATGCTGCTGTGGTCAGTTTTAGTACTGAAGTTCTCTGTCATATAAGTATTTTACTGAATTCTCCACCACTGTCATTCAATAACTTTTAAAGTGAGCCATACATGCATATCCAGCAATGAATACATTTCTTTATAATTTCTCACAGTTTATTCATATTCATAATGCCTCTGGCACGGAAACACTTGTTTCATGAAGACACCAGATGCAAGGTTCAGGCTCATGGAAGTTTCATTGTACTCTGAGGTCAGAAACGTGTCAACAACTGGCCCAAGTTCAATCTGCTATAGTTCAGGTGCTTCAAAATTGTGCAATTGTGAACAATCTGTTTGGAAACAGAAATTCATTCAGTCCTTGTTTCCTGAATTACAAAACTGTTTCTTTAGGCTATCCACAGAAACATGTTCAAACTGCAGTTGCAGCTTATTTACAACTTTCTGCTTCTCCTCTGTGGTTGTGTTATCAGAAACTAAGAGGGCCTTATCCTCACAATGACTTAATGTCTTTATGTAGAACGCTGAGTCAGTGATGAACAAAGCTGATGTATTCAAGGCCTTGGTTGTTAAAATATCACTGCTTTGCCATTTACAATGTTCCAGGACTGTTCCTGCGCTCTTGAAGGACATCTTACACAGCAACAAATATGTATCAACTGAAGCTACATATTTTTCAATATCACACTTAACTTGATCTATATTTGCAGCTATTTTCAGTCCCCTAGTAGGATGCAATACATATCCATCTCCAAAGTTTAAAATTCTTACAACTACATGCATCAGTTTTAGTATATTTTACACCTCATGCTGATACTACGGATATAGCTATCTAACCATCTTCCTCCACAAAATGGTGTATGTGCATGCAGAATCACTCAGAGCTGACCTAAAATATTCAGCTACAAAAATATTTGAATCTGAGAACAGCTTCCTAGCAAATAAAGTTATAGTACATTCTTATCTATCTTCAGATATTCTGCTTTTATCTATATTTTGTTTGCCTCTGCCTAGAAAGTTTTTAGCTCAATGACTGGTGCTCTGGTATACAGCACATCTGTACCTCCTGCCATACTTATCTAGTGGGCTAACTTGTTACTTTGTTGCTGCTTTGTAAAACATGCTGTGTTGCTCTCATGACCATTGCAGAGACTGATGCCTTTCCTATGAAAATGCTCTTTTGTAAGCTCAATGGATGCTGTTAGTGCTGTATATATTTTACATGTAAGCATTTAAAATCTAACAGCTTAAAAGCATCTGAATTTGAAAGCATCTGAAAGCAACATATTATACTTCAGTATCTGACTATATTTTTGCTCAAAATCAACCATGTGTTTACCAGCTTAAATACAGGATCATTCATTTGATAATTATTTTACCCCAACAAACCCGTCTTAGACTTGTTCATCATGACCTGTAAATTTGTAGTGGGCAATTACATGCCAAATGATAGTTTTTCACTCACTATGTAAAATCATAGTTTGGACTGCAACTTCACATTGACAGGACTATTGTTCACGAAGTGGAGTGCAGGTGTGGCACACTGAAAATGTAGACTCAAGTGTTTTAAAAGCTCTCAGGTTATGTCTGTTTGTATTAAAACCACAGGAAGAAATGGCAGATGTCCTTGACATGTACAGGAAGCACTTATATTTGGTTATGGTCAGTTTCTAAAGTATGTAGGATTGCCTCCAGCTCAGAGAGGGTGGTGAAGCGATGGGGTGTAAAGGCGTGTATATGCCTATCCAGGTTATGTGGGGAAGGCAAGTATGCTGAATTCTTATTTTACAAAAGAAAGAAAATAAGACGAATTGTCTTTATTTTAACAATTAACACAGGTGACTTACTCATCTAGTTGTATCAAATAATAGAAAGACTGATGCTTGGAACCTGAGTGCTCCTTAGTGTCATTAGAGAAGGGAACAAGTACAGATTGTTTTCTATATCAGGAGGTACAAAAATACAAACAGATAAGTACATGAAATGATTATTTAACAATAGTAGAGTAAGTACTTGCCAGTCATTTAGTCTGGCAATGCTGATATTAATAGTCGTAATTCTACCAGTTTATTTGTGGATTTTGACTGGGAGATGGCTTGAGAAATAAAATGGAAAGATGGGAAGAGAAAAGAATATATTAAAATATAGTTGTAGCCTCTGCATGATGGGTCACTAGCAAGACAAGGCTGACATTGTGTGATAGTTGCTTGTCTTTATTTATTTATTTATTTTATTTAACATTTGTTTACTGGGAAAGTCCGACTTGGAACAAGCCAATTTTCAGTGGAGGCCTGGGGAGAAACACTCCAGATACATGTCTTTGTAATTTATGTGTATATACAATGGGAGGAGTAGGGGTAAGGGGTAAGATGTTGCTGGTAATTGCCACAGACGGTAGCTTTTTTTTCAAAATTACAATATTACTTGAAGTAAGACAAGCTAAGTTAATTATAGGCAGGTAGTGATTTAAAAATAAGCAGTATGTCCTCTGGTGTAGCTCATTGCTTTCAAACTGAAGAAGTAGTAAGTCAAATTAGTATTGTACAGCAATACTCATTGCTTTACACTGACTAATGTGTTGGAGGCATGAAGTATATTCTGGCCTGGCCAGACCTTGTTTCTTATGGTTAACTAGAAAAAAGAAACACCCTTAGTGGAGTGCATAATGACACATGGGTGAGGAGTGAAGACTGTAGTGAAAGCAGGAGTGTCTGATCCAGTGAAGTCAGTTAGAGGAGCAGGGCAAGGAGGCCATATTTCACTTTTTCTCTTTTTAACTTAACTTCGAGGTAGCCAAAAAGTCATGGATGATGGCACAATCTCCTTAGAGAATGTGAAAAACAAAAAAAAAGATTTTTCCAGGTCTGAAGAGCTTGTTAAAATGTTGGTAAGGAATCAAGACTTGAAGTGCCCAAATGAATTTTCATTTATAATGGTGGGAGTGAGATAAAGGGGGGGATTAGGACTACCAAGCTCAGAGAAATATCTGTGAGTTAAAGTATATCCTGCAGTAAAACAAATGAGAGAAAACTTGGGGAAACTGGACAGGAAGATAAGGGTATAGTTTGATAAATGGTCAGGGAAGCTAAATGCACTTGAGGACTAGATAGAGCTGGCAAGGGACTTCATTGTACTGTTAGTACTGTAGGCTCTGAATTATGTAATCTTAAGTCCGCAAGAGAAGTTGCTTACTGAAATACAGAAAAGGTGTCTAGTTTACTGGCAACAACAGATCAAATACTATTTAACATTAAGCTTGACACCAGACAGTCTTGCAGACTAAAGGAGTGGCGGCATGAAAATTTCATACTGCCTTCAAATGCTGAAATAAGGAAATGGGGACATGACGTAACCTCATTGCCATTGTTTCTAATAGTATAATAATCCACTTACAGCAGGCACCCTAAATAGGATGACTGTATAAAGCAATGTTTCATATGCTGCAACTTTATTCCTAACTCAGCTCATCTCAACACATATTTAAAATATCTACCCCAATTACAAATGGAACGTTTCAATACCTTGTCAAGTCCCCATCCTTGTTTGACATTGTTGGTAAATAAAGATAACTGTTTAGTACTGCTTCCTGATAAACTTGCTATTTTAAGGAGGAACACCAAACTCAAGCGTGTGCTTTTTAAAAACATGTTTAATTATTTCAGTTGGTATGAATGCATATGTTATTCATTCCATCCGTTTTGTTCAGTTTTGTATCTTCTCCTTTAACTCTTCTGAAAGTGAGCATACCCCTTTTTTCAAAATGCATTTATTTAAGGCATCACACTTATTCATTAACATAGTAGCAGTTTGTTTAATGTTTACCGAAGTTTTCAATAAGAAACAATAACAAGAAAAACATAAAATTCCAACACAACAATACAATGAATAACATTTAGACACTTGACAATTATAAGAAAACTTTACATTCTAAATACTCAGATATAACCAAATAAAATAAATACCTGCACTCATTTAATTCTAACTAAACCATTTGTATAATATATAATAAGGTGTGCCCCCCTACCTTTGTTTGCATTCTAATACATATATATATATATATATATATATATATATATATATATATATATATATAATATATATATATATATATATATATATATATATATATATATATATATATGTGTGTGTGTGAGTGTGTGTGTGTGTGTCTATGAGTCTACTTCAAAATATTGAACTGCCACAGCATCGAACATCAGATCATCGAGTACCAGATGAACGAAGTTGTGGAACACTGAACAGTCTGAATGGAGATCATTGTACAGTGTGTAATGGGAAATCTATAATTATCTTCACTGTAGTGCGGTCTCGGAGTTGGTATATTTAAGTAGCAGGGGGCGGGGGGGTGCAGGGGGGCTTGACCCCTGCAAAAACATGAAACAAGATGTTTTTTGTTTTCCAATTTCATGTTTTTTTTTTTATTTTAGATGTTCCATGACTTCGATCATCTGATGTTTGATGTTGTGACACTTCGATTTTGACGTAGACCCATATATATATATATATATATATATATATATAAAATATATATATATTATATATATATATATATATATATATATATATATATATATATATTATATATATATATTTTTTTTTATAAAATATATGTATATATGTAGCTATATCTATAGGGTTTACTATGAGAATATCAAAATTAAGAACAAAATATGTTCAGATCTTTGATTCATATATGTGATGATGCATATTAATTAGGACATAATGTCCTAGTGCATATAGCGAAACATTCACATTTGCACTTTTGACTTTGTTTTCCACTTCACTACTCCAAGATCACACTACAGTGGGGAAAAGGGTAATTTCTCGCTCCCCACTGTACCGCGATCTATAGTCATAACTCTGATGATATATATGCAAATGCACAGTGGCATTCGGCCATACTGCACACTTGCAGTATTGCAGGTCGACGATACAGAAATCAACTACATGAGGTTCAACATTCCCATTTTTGCCAGCCATGCACTCGACATTCTCAAAGTAAACCTGTCTATAGCCATATGCTTTCAACAGCAAAATAGCCATGTTATATAAAAAAGAAATAACATTATCTCAGAGTAGTATCCTTGTGGATTTCCAGTAAGAGAAATACTTTATTACAAAATTTATAATTAGTAGGTTTCTGATTAGATCTAATTTCCACAGTGTTAATTTCATAAACAATAGTCATTAGATTTAAAAATTAAAAAATAAGGAGGTGTGCCAGGCTTATTACAGTTTCTTGCTATTGCTTTGCATGAGACTGCTAGAAAACAGCAAACTGGTAGTTGATCTTTATTAACATACATGAGAGTTGAAAATTAACTAGATGTTTTCTTAATTTAAGATTATCTGACCACAGTGCTTGTATAAAGTATTAAAAGTTTGTACAGAAATTCTGTCAGCATACTACATTCATAGACATGTTTCCAATCAGCACTAATCTCTAGATTACATCTTCAGCATTAGGTATTATCCTTCTTATATATTTTCATTTTCTGCGACCAGTGATAAAAACTCTGGATACATTTCCACAGAAAAATATTAAAAAATAAAAATGATGCTCTTCTTTTTACTGAACTTAGTATCATTGTTTTATCTATGTCTGCAAGATTTGGACAGCTGGTTTGGTTTAGGTTCTTTCAGTAAGAATTTTGTATAGATGATTTAGAAGACAGCACAATTTAATATAGATGAAATAAAACTGAAGTAGTACCTATTGTACTTCATGTAGTGATATATATTCTATGTATTTCAACAGTGTTGGATAGTACTTCTGTTTTAGTCATATATTGCATTTTGCCTATACATATAAATATATATCTATCTATTTATAGTGCTAATAGTATGAATCAGTAATGCAGTAACCAATCTTTAGAGTCTAACTCATAGTTATGAGCAATAATACAGTTGAGAAAATTATGTTTTTTTTTAGACAGTTAATCCAGTAAAAACACAACTCTCTCTCTCTCTCAATGAAACATGTTTCCACTATAGTCAAGAAATCATTTTAAATAGTCCAGCTGATCTTCGGTGGAATATATTTAAGATCTAAAATGTCATTTTGTCACTGTACTCTTTCATTATTAGACCCATAATTGAATACAGTGCCCCTTTAGTATGTACAAATCCAAGCATATCACTCAAATGAAATGCCCAATGATTCTTAATCAAATAAAAAAAACTAAAGATCTTAAATCCTTCAACTATTTATTTATTAAGGGGAATTTTTCCCTACTTGTAAGCACCTATTTGTTTGTTCTGATTTCCTGCCAAGGAGTGTATCATATAACTGATTTGCTTGCAGTTAAAATCATTCTGTAGGTTCTCCTTGCTCTTTATCTGTTTAAAACTTTCATTTTGTGGCTCACTGCTGTTCTTCTGCTGTGATAAACATTTCTGTAGTGTTTACTGTCTAAAAAAGTGTAGGCTAGTAGCTTTAGTATTGTCCCACTTCAGATTTGCTGTCTCTGGGCCTGTTTGTTTTTGCAGTGATTCTTCTGAGCACATGATCAGGCCATCTTTAATTAGCAGAAGCCTTTCTTTACCTTTGTGGCAGTATTGTATTGATTGGCTGCTGGCTGGTGGAGGTTGGATGGTCTAGGGCTTGGAGTAAGCACTCAATGGTTCTTTTGAGCTTTTAAAAAAAAAGTTGTTTATGGTTGTATCTTCTGGTATTTAAGCCCTAACTTTCAGAGAATTTCTGTCTGTATACACTGAGCCAACTGACTACAACTCTCATCTGAGATATATAACAATAAGTATCCTTTTTTTTTTTTTTTTTTGCTTATTATTACTAGTTATTGCTTCTAGCAATTTATATATAGCACTTTTTATTGCCTGCTGTATACCTTTTCTGTATTTTATTGCTATTAACTAATCTGTATGGTTAAGCTAAAATTGCCTGCCTTATGGGGCCTGATAAATAAGTTTTTACTGTCACACTGTTTGTAAAACTTTTTAACTAGTGGCTGTTATACTTGGTGGCTTTGCAGTTACCCGCCCCTACTGTAAATTTGATCTAGGACACTCCTCCCAGTCTAGTGTCATTAGCTCATTCTACCTAATACAGAGAGAACATTTGAGAAGGCCAAACCACTTAGTTTCCTAACCTTGAATTATCTTCTGCTTCTCCTCTCTCCCTTTCCTTTCCAAAAGAAAAAACTTTGCTAGACTCTCCTGTGATCTGCTTAACTGTAACAAAAACATTTTACACTTGTTTCCTGCCTTTCCTGTAACTAGTCTAATCCAGATACAGATTTGCTATATCCAGGACTGCTTGTAAGCTTCTCAGCCCCCCAAGCCTGTCTGTGTTGGAGGGAAGCCTGCTAGCTTATCAGTGAGAGCAGTAAGCACTAGGTAACCTATCTACCACATAAGGAGTGGTTTCTGGCCCATACATTGTAGTTATTGGCTGTTTGGGCAGGTTTTCCATCTCTCTCAACTTCCTGATTTAAAAGTCTGCATTTGCACTTGTTTCCCCCCTGCCTGTAACTAGTCTAGTCCAGATACAGATTTTCTGTATCCAGGACTGTTTGCAAGCTCCTGAGCCCCCCAAGTCTTTCTGTGTTGGAAGGAAGCCTTCTAGTTTATCAGTGGGAGTGGTAAGCACTAGGTAACCTATCTACCACATAAGGAGTGGTTCTGGCCCAGAAATTGTAGTTATTGGCCGTTTGGGCAATTTTGCCATCTCTTTCAAATTTTTGATTTAAAAGCTCGCATTTCCAATTGTTTCTTTCCTGTAACTAGTCTAGTTCAGATACAGATTCTTAGTTTTAGCACTTGAATTTGCTTAGCACTTGTTCAGAACTTGTTGTAAGCACTAAATAAGCTACAAAGTAATACAGCACTCAACCTTCCTCATTACCCAGAAGAAAACAGTTTTTGTGCTTACTTTTCCTCACTTGCTTAGAGAAAAAAATGCTCTTGTACTCACTTTCCTCACTTGCCTACAGAAAAATAGTTTTTTATTCAGGCATGTCCAAGGGTCAGCTCCCAGTGTTCTTTCCTGTCTATCTGATGAATCTGGGCATCTTGGTGCAATGTAGCAATTGCCTCATGTACACAGACAACCCTCTCCTCCTCTCACCCAACACTACAACCTGTGAGAGATGCACTTATCTAGCCAAACTGGAGGTAAAGCTCTCCCCAACCAAGACTGAACTTGGCAGTCAAGAGGAGAAGGTAAACACTTGCACCACACCACACTCATCACATAGTCCAACTAAACCTACACCACCAAAATCCACACATAGAATCACAAAAACATTCAAGGAGGCTCTCAATAATAATCTGCTCAAGCAACAGAGACCTCCAGAGCAGAAATGCAAGCGACCTCCACCCCCCAACACAACCCAAATGACACATAGCCCACAGACTCAGTGTGCCGCTCAACCACACCCATAAGGCAAAACAACGTACTCAACACACTAGTCATAGGTGACTCTATAGTCAGGCACACTGATGTCCCACTCATCAGTCTAAACAAGGAGAAGGTTACTGTCAGCTGCCTGTCGGTTACCAGGATCCATCACATAACCCATGCACTGAGGTCACTCCACAACAAGTACAAATATGACTCTGTCATTGTACATGTTGGTGTGAATGACCTGAGATGTACCTCCCTGGACTACATGAAAAGAGACATGGAAAAGCTCTCCGATCTTGTAGCCCAGGCAGGTATGACCCTAGCCCTGAGTAGCATCCTGCATTCACCCAGAATGATACTGCAGTACAAGGAAAAAATGATTGACTTCAACAATTGGCCAAGCTTCTGGTGTCATTCTAAGGGGATCTAGTATCTGTCTGCCTGGGACGACACGGTCAACAGACCACGATGCTTTACCAGAGATGGCCTGCACCTGTCACCCGTGGGATTCCGGATACTGGCTAAGGCTTTTGCCACCCCTATAGTGCCTTTTTTAGGCAAGGTTCAAATGACAAATTTATCACCATAACAAGAACAGGCAAGCATAAACTGAGGGTGATGCTACTCAATGCTATAAGTCTAAATCTCAAAATGCACTCCCTCAAGGCACTCCTTAAAATGGAGAACATTGATATCTATGCAGTGACTGAGACCTGGTTCAAGGCACCAAAGAGCACCTCTGCATTATCAGGCTATAGCTCATACCACACTTTTCGGCCACCTAACCTGGACAGGAACACCAAAGGTGGAGGTGTGTCCATATTCATTAAGGATATCCACACCTCCAGGCTAGTTGCTCAGCATAATGCATCCGAGGTTATCCAAGTGCAACTAACTCTGGGCAAAACTGCAATCCAAATTGTAGCTTGCTACAGATCCCCCACCATGCCCCAGGATTCCCACTTCTGCTTTCTTGATATACTGGATAATGTTAGGGTTCAACCAAACACCCTAATAATGGGCAATTTTAACTACCCCACCATTAACTGGGAAAACTACTCATCTCCTTCGCTCAACGCTTTCTGGAATTCATAAATTCCAATGCCCTTGATCAACTTATCCACACCCCCACCAGGGGCAACAATATCTTAGACCTAGTCATTACCAATATGAGTGACCGTTGTTCCACACCTGATGTCAACTCCTCGTTGGTCAGATCCGACTATAAGCTAATCACCCTAGATATCCACATCCCGCCTCCACCCCCCCCCCCCCTTTAAGGAAACCACGGTAAAAAATTTCTCCAAAGCCAACTTCATGCTTCTTAAGACAGAAGTGGTGAACTTCATGACACCCATGCAGATGGACAATACAGTTACGACTGCTGAATCCTACACAAATGCACTCTATAAGCACTTACACAAGTGCATGGATTGTGCTATCCCAAACAGAACCAAGATGTTATCCTCCAAAAATAGGAAACCAATCTGGTGGTCCCCTGCCATAAACAAACTCTACAACAGAAGGAAGAAACTGGTGCAAAAGAGAGTAAAATTCCATGAGTGGAGGAGCTCCCGGGTCAGCCTCAGTAAGAAGCTGAGATCCCTTATAACATCCTCCAAAGCTAGCTACGAAAACAAAATCACCACTGATTCTAGGGACAACCACAAAGCATTCTATAGCTATGTCAAGAATCTCAAAGGCAACACCCAGATTTGCACTGAGTTACAGCACAACAGCATGAAAATTACAGAACCAGCTGATATTGCCAACATCCTGGCAGATAGGTTCAGTGCTAACTTTACCCCCCTCTCACCCCCTAAAGGGCCCATATCTATACAGGAAGAATGCAGAGTCTCTTTAATCACAACTACGCAGGTAAAAGCTGCACTCTCTAAAGCCAAAAACACAACATCCATGGGACCGGACAACATCCCAGGCTGCATTTTACATGAACTTCAGAATGAAATGGCTCCCCACCTAAGCACCATGTTCAATCATAGCCTCACATCAGGCTTTGTGCCCACTGAATAGTGCACAGCAACAGTTATCCCACTCCACAAAGGGGGAGCCACCACTGATCCCAGAAACTATCGCCCTATTAGCCTGATGAGCCTGGTCAGAAAGGCCATGGAACGTATCATCATGGAACTCATAAAGACATTGATTACCTCCAAACTCTGGACCTCACCCAGTTCGGGTTGGTGAAAGGCAGATCATGCCTCCTGAACCTGATCAACTTCTTTGAGGCAGTCACCAAAGCCATAGACAAGGGTAAGGTGGTTCACACAGCCTATCTTGACCTCAACAAGGCTTTTGACACCATCCCCCATTCTGGAATTATAGCTAAACCACTAAACTAGGTGTAAATGCCTATGTCACAAGATGGGTTGCCAACTGGCTCACTGACAGAACCCACACTGTAAAAGTTGCAGACTCCAAATCTGACTTCAAACCAGTGCCAAGTGGAGTACCACAGGGTTCAGTCCTGGGACCTCTCCTGTTTGGTATCTACTTTTCTGAAGTACAGGCTAACACAGAAGCCCTTTGGCTAATGAAGTTCGTAGATGACTGCAAACTAGGAGCCATAGTCGAGTCCCCAAATGAAGTAGACATCTTACAGAAGGGCCTCACTGAAACAGATGCCTGGTGTCAGAGCCATGGCCTTAAGCTCAATGCCAAAAAGTGCACTGTCTTCCTCTTTCATAAAAACTCAGTACCCATGAACTACCACATAGGCAGCAGTCTACTTAACGCCGAATGTGTAAGAGACCTTGATACCCAGGTGGACACTTGTCTCTCCTTTGATAATCACATCGCCACAGTAGTCAGGAAATCCTTCTACGTGGCACACCCCATCAAAAAAGGGTTCTCATCCAGGAAAAAAGAGGTCATTGTTCCCTCTACTCAACACTCATTAGACCCATTATAGAGTACAACACCCCTTTTGGAATGTACCTCACAAGACATCTGCAGCAGCAGGAAATGCCACAGAAGTACCTCACAAAGAAGATTACTGGCCTCAAACAGATGCTCTACACTGACCATCTCAAAAAACTCCAGCTTTACTCCGAGGTGATCTCTGCCTAATGTATAAAGTTATGTCAAACCCAGAGCTGTTGGACATGCTACACCTAAAGAAACACCAATCTGTCTGAGCTACACGCTATATGGACCTAAACCTTGTCACCACAATAAATAGGACATGCTGGAGGGATAGATTCCTTTCCCAGAGACTTCTCAGACTCTGGAACAAGCTACCCATCTATGTCAAGCAAAGTTCCTCATTAGCACTCTTCAAGAAAAATCTTGATGAGTGGATGGGAAATAGGAAATACACCCCGGGGATCACTCCTCTGGCTCTGCTCAACAGGGGCACAGGAAAATAACTTTCTTGGGTGGCATAAGCCAGGGAACCGTGTTGGCTAGGCTTACTTAGGCCCTTGGGTCAATAACCTAGTACCTACCTATGAACCTATTTAAGTTTGATGATCAGGGAAGTCCACTGGGCCAAGACGAGCCCATTTTCAGTGGAGGCCTGGGGAGAAATGCTCCACTATAATTGCAACTTACATTTCACATGTTACAAAAGGACATAGTTCATACAGCTAATTAAACATTTACAGATAAGCTCCATGATATTTGCAATTGGCTTGTCACAATGTTACAAAACTGAAAAGACATAATTTAATACAGAAATTTCAACATTTACATAAAGTGATTATTTTTGTTTACTTAACTATACTGGCTGATTAATACAACTCACCTTATACTTATTAGCCTACCAGTTGCTCTTAGATGACCTTTGTCTCACTTTTCAAGACAAAAAGACCCAGTCTTATTTGAGCTCCTATATCATCATAAAGCTAATGGCTCTACAAACACCCATTTTTGGAACCTAAATTTATACCAGCAAACAAAGAAGATTCACTGGAGGGATAGGCTCCTAACTCAATGCATTCCTATCCAATGAAATAAAGAAGCATTGTGCTAATGTGTGATCCTTTAAGGCTAGTCTTGATGATTGACTAGGTAACCATAAATTTATACCATGGTTATCCTTTTGAGTGTGTCTACTTAAAAGTGTATATGGCTAGGTATCTTATGGTCCACTTAATCACCCATCTAATATTGTTCCTATGCTCCTATTAAGTTTTAGTTCAAACTATTTATAACATTGGAACCTTCAATAAACCCTAGTGTAAAAAAGCTTGGAGACCCTAAAGAAACCCATTTTTACATTGGGTATTTGTGTATAAAGCTTTTAAAAAATAATATATCCATATGACCTGGCCTTCCATTTAAACATAAGATGATATGATGTTGAAAAGGAATTGTGGCTTGTTTGAATATGGATACCAAAGGAAGGATATGGACATTTTGTTTAATTATCTAATATGAGTTTTCTGGGTCTATATCATATTGTCGAATGCTTAATTTATCGAACACCTAATTGTCAAAGCTTAATCACTGAACTACCTGGTCACCAAATGATCTAATTATCGAACTAGAAATCACTGAAAGATTTTACTTAGCCATCCTGAAAAAAACATTGTATGATTGACATGCCCACTGGCTGGGATTCACCCATTACCTCACTGTAGTGCAGTTTCAGAGTTGGTATATTTAATTTGCAGGGGGTGTGGTGGGCACAGCCCCCTGCAAAAATGTAAAAAAAAGTTTACCTTTTGTAGTACTGGCCAACTAAAACATTTCTATGATTTCAAGTTTGATGAATGGGTTGTTTGGTGAATCAGTAGTTCGGTGATTAGGGTTTGATGATTAGGTGTCTGATAAATTAAGATATGATATAGACCCGAGTTTTACTTCTTAATAAGGATTCTTTTAAAATTATGTAGAGTACTCTTGGCAGTTGTATAATTTTGATCAGGCTCAGTTTACCTTTGCATGTAGAAATACATTATTTAAGTTTGATAATATATATCTTTCAGACCTTTAATAATATTTTGCAATTAACTTGAACGGTATCCAGTAAGTCTTTATATAATACAATTCCTAAGCATTTTCTTTGTTTTACAATCCCAATTATAATTATAATCTTCTGCTGTGTATAGATCTACTATATGATTTATTAGTATTGTATTTGGCTTGCTCTCACTGAATTCTAATTTAGATTTTCAAAACATTTTAGCGTATAATCCACATGTTCTAGAAATAAACAAAAATTATCCAATATTAATAAAACATCCTGCAAATAATCAAATTTTTGAGTAACATTCACTTTCTCCTTTAAAGCCTTCTTTATACTAATTTTGTCTAATGGAGTTGCAAATAGTTCCATAACTAAAACAAGTAAGAATGGTAAAAGGGGACAGCTTTGTTCTCTCATTTTGTTGTTGTTGTTACTTGGGAAATATACGTTCATGTTTTTGCATACTTTAATGTGTTGCTGTATAATACTTTTATTAACTTTACATAGAAATAGGTGAAACCAAAATGTCTAAGTCTTTAAATAAATACTGTTATTAAATTAAAAAATCAAAAGCCATTTCCATAAACTAACTACTGCTAAATCCCACTTAATATTCACAGAATCAGTTAATGTTAATAAGTCTATTAATAGAAACTTGTGTATGCAGTCTAATGACAAGGTTAGTAGGATTATTTTAGTCTCCTGGTCAAGCTTAACTGAAATATTTCATAATGACATTGGCTTATAACACTAACTTGGACCTTTGTCTTATTTTAATAAAAGCACAGTTAAAGTATATTTCCAAGGTGGAGGAACAATATTTTTATTCTGAACATTAATGAAGACTTTCAGTAATAACAACAACATTTTGGAAGTATTTAATAGGCATTAACAATGATTCAATTTGTACCTGGGGTCTGTTAGCTTACAGTTTTTTTTAATTTATTCTGAATGAGTTATACATCTTAAATGATTCCTCATATTCCTATTTGAAAGGGTATGTCTTATGTTCTTATTTAAAGCACAACCCAGCATTTTTCATCTAAATCTTCTTGATTTGCTTTAAAAATATTTCATAGTGTATTGAATGCTGCTAAATTATCTTCTATATCCATAATGTTGGCACTGGTTCCTAAAAACATAATGGATTTTATTTAATTTGATCTGGCCAAGACTTTAGATCTAGTTACTAGCTTACACAAGCCATGAAGAGTTGTTGCATATGACTGCAGTTTCACATCTGTGGTGCTGTCCCTATTTTATGATTTAAGATTGATTTTTTTTAAGCCCTCAACTAAGTTGAGAAAAGTAGTTTTCTTTTTGGATTTTGGACTTAGCGAAATTTGAATTCTTTTGAGTTTTAATCAAGTAATTGTCTGGTTCTTTCATTTTTTTCTGGCATACCAAATCATACATTCATAGGATGATACTAGGCTATTAGTCTGGACGCCCTTATAAGCCTAGTCAAGAATTTCACCCATGTTTCCTCAAAGTCAGCACCTGTTTCCCCTTTCTAGCAGGGACACAGGTGGGATCCCAGGGGTATATTTTCTGTTTCCCATCCAGTCATCCAGGTTCCTCTTAAAGAGGGATAGACAGGTACTCTGCTTGACATGAGGGAGTCTATTCCATAGATGGGGGAGTCTTTGGGATACAAATCTATCCCGCCAACAAATTCTATTAATGTCACAGACCAGGTTAAGGCTTTGCGTGTGGGTTGCGCAAGTGGAGTTTGTCTTACAGATACGCAGCAACTCCATCAATGCTGGGTCTTCAATGGCCTTGTATGCCAAATACAGGTCACTTCCAAGCAGTCTGTATGAGACTAAGTAGAGGGACAGGGCTTTTAGCCTATCTGTATAGCATAGGTGTTTGAGACCCTGGATTTACCTGGTCAGGAACCTCTGTGGTCTCTCCAACTGTTGCATATGCTTGGCAAGGTACATGCTGAAGGGGGTATTGTACTTGATGATGTGACTGATAAGGGAGGAGTACAGGGATGTTATGATCTCCTTGTTCCTGGATGAAATATCCTTATTTATGAGGTGGGCCATATAGAAAGCCTTCCATACAATGGAAGCAATGTGGTGGTCAAAAGTCAGGTTGCTATCAACCTGGGTGCCCAAGTCCCTCATGACTGATTGCATGCTGAGTACATTCTTATTAATGTGATAATTATTGGGGATGACATTTTCCCTGAAGGGGATAATGTTGCATTTCTTGACATTCGGTTTGAGGCCATGCTTCTGGAACCAGTCATTAGTTTGGGTAAGGCCCTCTTGGAGGATGTTCACATCACTAGAGGAATTTAAGACAGTGCCCAGCTTGCAGTCATCTGCAAACTTGGTCAGACACAGACCACTGCTTTTGGCTTGCACTTCAGAAAAGTATATCCCAAACAGTAGAGGCCCCAAGATCAATCCTTGGGGTACACTGCTCATTACGGGTCTACTTCTAGAGGTGGCTTCCCCTACTTTGACTGGTTAGCTACTCATCTTGTAACATATGGGTTGATGCATAGCTGGGAGAGCGTATCTATTATGCCCAAATGGGGAATAGTGTGAAAGGCTTTGGCTAGGTCAAGGTAGGTGGTGTGTACCATCTTCCCCTTGTCAATGGCTTTGGTGACTGTTTCAAACAAGTCGACCAAGTTTAACAGGCATGATCTCCCTTTGATGAAACCAAATGGTGTGGGGTCAAGCATTTGGAGGTTGCCAATGTCCTTGTTTATAAGGTCCATGATGATGCATTCCATGGCCTTGCAGATCAGCCTAGTTATAACTGCCTGGGTCAGTGGATGATCCACCTTTGTGTAGGGGGATAACAGTGGCTGTCCTCCATTCAGCTGGGATGAAGCTGGTGCTCAGACTTTGGTTGAATACGATGTTTAACGGAGCTGAGAGCTCATGCCTGAATTCATGTAGGATACAGCCAGGGATGTTATAGGGTCCCATGGAAACTGTATTTTTTTCCTTTGACAAGGCATTAAGGATCTGTTCCCAGGTGATGAGGGGAGGGGGGGCAGGTGCTGGGGATGTCCTAGTTTACTGATGGGGGGACGGGGGTGAAGTTTTCAATGAACCTGTCTGCCAGCAGGTTGGCTATATCTATGGCGTTTTTGTGTGTGGTATTATTGACCACCAGTTCAGAGCAGATTTTGGTGTTGCCTTTAAGATTGCAGACATATGTGAAGAAGGCCTTGTGATTGTCCTTGGTGGATGTGGCCAATTTGAACTCAAAGTTAGCCTTAGAGGATTTCACCAGTGACCTTATTTGCTTGTTCAGACTTAGGAGAGATTGCTTCCAACTTGGCATCTGCTCCTTCTTGGCCCTGGACAACATTTCTTTCCTTCTATTATAGAGTTTATTTATTGCTGCTGTCCACCAGACAGGTTTACTCTTCCTTGAGGAAGATGATTTGGTCCTGTCAGGTTTTGCTGAGTCCATACAGATATGTAGGTGCTCATATAGTTTTTTGGTGTAGGCTTGGACATTAGTGCTAGTTCCAACTGAAGGGATGGTGGCTGTGATGCTGCTTATATCTTCTCTGAAAACACTGTTGTCAGCTTTGGAAAAGTTTTTTCATTTCACCCTGATGAGGGGGCAGGGGAGGGGGAGTCAGGGGAGATGGTAACTTCAAAACTGATCACTTTATGGCTGGATCTTACCAAGGAAGATGACACTGTAGAAGTGCTACAGTGGCTACACATGTTTGTTAGGACCAGGTTCAGAATAATATGATTTAAGAGAATTCAAAACATATTATCATTCATTACACCATTGTAATTAATTAACTAGGCGGCGGTGGGGCAGCGGTTAGTGTCGTCTCCTCACAGCAAGAGGTTCTCTGGTTCGATTCTCGGCTGGAGCGCCTTCTGTGTGGAGTCTGCATGTCCTCCCCACGGTCGAGTGACGTTTAAAGACATACAGGTAGGTGCGTGCGTGAATGGGTGTGCCTTCTTTAGAGGATGGGTGTCGGGCTGGCACCTTGGCACCATAAAAATCCACTGCCAATCATTAGCGGACTGGAGTTCCACTGTGGTGACCCCTAACTGGGAAAAGCCGAAAGACAAAACACCATTGTAATTAATTAGTAGATAGTCATCTATTTTCGTACCACACCAATCCATATTTTTTTAAATTGCACCATATATGAAATAATTGTGTTATTTTTTACAAATCTTTTGTGCTTGATTGTCAAGCTAAAGGTAAGGGCTTTGTGATTAGGCAAATGACAGGAGATTATTTTAATAAACTGTGTCTTTGTGCTAAAATCATTAGAAATATATTTTTATCAATACTTCTTTGTGTCCCAAAGGCATATGAATAGCAAGTAAAAATAATAAATCTGGTTCTTTTCAAAATTATGTAAATATTTTAGATTCAACACTGTTACCCAGTTTTTCAGAGCTTTAGCTCAAGTTGATATTCTGAGATTATTGTCAGTACTGGAGTCTTTTCTGTTTCATATAAAATAAAAATAAAAATAAAAATTTCTTCCTAAAATAAGGATACTCTTAAAGTTATCAGATAAACATCTATGCATTTTTATATAATTTAGTTCCAAGTCCCTTGTATACAGTACATATTAGTATTTTTGGATGGTGTGGTGCTTCCTCTTCTTAACCCTTTTGCTTCGCATTTTGTCATGACTTCTTTATTTCTCTGTGAATTCTGCTTTGCATACTATTTTTTGGAAATGTAGTATTCATCTACAATGCCCACTGGAGAAAATTCTTCTGTTTATATACAATAAAATGTGTGTTATGTCTTTCTAACAGACTATACTGAACAACTGAAAATTATTTTCCAGTTGTTTAAAGTGTATTATAGTAAGTTACCTCTTTTTATGTTGGAGACTCATTTTCAAGTGAATGGAATGTATCTTTGTTTAATTATATACTGAAGCTTTCTCTGTGAACCTGCCATGAAACTGAATCATGCTTATTTGCAGGTTCCTTGCTAAAAATATAGCTAGCTTGCTAGATAGATAGATAGATAGATAGATAGATAGATAGATAGATAGAAAGAAAATAAAAGTCAGCTCACTAAACCAAGAACGCATTAGATAAAATTGAAAGTGTTTTCATCCACCACATTAAATGTGTACTTCAACTTGGCATCTGCTACTGAAAGCAGTAATCATGCACTTTATTTGAAAAGCTAAAAAAGCAGAAATGTGTGACTTAAAACATTCAGTAAATGAGATTCTATGGAAGTAGTTTCACTCCAATGCAAAATATAAGTTATAAATGTTATTTTCACTCATAGAACAATGCAAATTGCAAACTCTTTACCTGGTCTTTTCTCCTGAAGTTTTTTGCAGCAACAACTCTTTCATACTTTTTCATTCTGATCCTTTTGAAATCTAGTGTTGTTGTTTCTATTCACTTTTGTCTGGCTTCATTTTTCATTATATGATAAACTATACCACCTGAAGGTACTGTTTGTTTGCATCAAGTTTAATGCAATCTTGATTTAGCTGGTATACTGAAAGCTGTATTTCAAAACTACAGTAGACCCCCATCTTATCCAGCCTCTGTTTAACTGCCCATCACATTTCTGCCATAGTCCTACCAAAAGACAACAGAGAAGAACAACACTCCCTCCTCCTCTGGGCTAAATAATGACAGAAATTTGAGTTTTAGACTTCATATTTATTAGAAAAAAGCATACTACCACAATTCCTGTTATTCTAGCTGATTTATAACCTATAAATGCTATTGTATGTATTTTCTGGTTAACCAGCCATTCTTTTATCTAGCCTAAGGTCTGGTCCCAGCGAGACCGGATAAGAGGGAGTCTAATGTATCTTGAACTATTTTTGTGACATTTTGTTATTTGCATTAGAGGTAGTTAATGCAGCTTGTTCTGCAATAGGACAGTGAATATCAGCCATTACAGCTGTCTCATATTTCCGTAAGCCCTTCTTGTCTAGTACACCAACATCCAGTGCACATGCTTCTATCATTTAAGCTGTAACATTCTTTTCTTTGTGATCCTTGCAGTCCAAAACAACCAAATCTGAAACGTTTTCCTTTATTTCTCAGGTCTCAGCAAAGGGTGTTCTGCTGTAATCAAAGCAGTACTATAACATTACTGTTATTGCCCAAGCTTTCCACACATAATGATACCACAGAACAACATCCTAGTAACTATGTTTTTTTTTTTTTACTGTCCCACTTTTGATTTCTTTGTCCATTTTCTAATTTTGTTCAGTGCTTTCTCACTGTACTTTGAGAAAGTGTAACAAACTTTGTCTTGACTTGCCTTCTGGTGGAAATCTTTGGGCTTGTTGGTCTGTCTTCAGCACATATCCCTAAACTATTGTAGATTCCTCTTCGGAATACAGCAACCTTTTTGAGATTCATTCTATCAGCAGTGTATTGGTCTTTATTCTACCATGTTTCTAGTAATCCTTAACCTGATAATTGTTAGCTGGGCTCTAAACAAAGCTGTACTACATTTCTTTCCTTAGATCATACAAGTTACTAGAAGCACATTTGAGAAATTTGACCTCTCCCATTTATTACAGAAACTGCCCGCTCTGTTAACCCTTTCCTGTACTGTTTCCATTGGCTCCAGTCCCTGGTCACAGTTCACACATGCACTGTTGTGTGATTTCACACATTGCTTACCAGAGCATTTCACTCGAATTTGGCTTTTTTTTCCAGAAAGAATTATCATTTTATTTGTACAGTTATTTATATTTTGTTGGCCAGGTTAGCCCTACTCAGTAGTGCCCTTTTATAGTGGGTACCCAAGAAGAAAATCAAACTATTTGAAAAGTGTAAACAAGAAAAATAGCATTTAAGAAAGAAAAGCACCATTACATACTGAAGAAAAATTTAGGACATTATTACAAATCATGAGCTAAGCTAAAACAAATCAAAAGACCATAATGTATTGCAGTGCTTAAAGCAGTAGTCATGAGTAAGGGCTGTAGAATGCTTAAAGCCAAAAGATGAGCTAAAACCTTTTAGAAGTACAGGGAATAAAATGCACACTACAAAACAAAAATAGTGTCTGCTGTTCTTCTACAATCTGTTACATGTAAATGGTAGACACTTTAATTCCACTGATTCTTCTATTGTTAATCTGTAAGTTTACATGTGTTCCTTCTGCACTGACCACTGCACAAAAATATATTTGTTTGTGTACCTGATTGGATATAATACATAAAGCTGACCCTGCTATATGGCCTTATCCTCTTCATGGTAATAACTTTTGTCGTATCATCATATGTGGACATGTCTATAATTTAAACACACACACACACGTACGGGCACATAGTTCCACAAACTCTAACTGCATGGCACTCAGCCAGGATCTTGTGATTATCCCCACAACAGCCTGGGGCTTCTCCTAAGGGGCAGCTCCACAGCAAGACAGACAGAGATACCTTTTGATTAATAAATCTTGGTAAGGCCAACTCTGTCTATATCTATGCTAACACAGAGGTTGTGTCTGTTACATACCCTTGGTAGCCATATAGAATGATCCCAGATACTCATGATATTGTATTTATTGACCACAAAGGCTGCTTTGTTCTCTTGCCATTTGGCATGGTGCAGCCTTGTACCACCACAGCACTACATCATTGTAGCATGCATAGGTTGCTTGTGTTGAGCACTTTTATTCTACTGCTGCCCATTACTCAAGTATTCCTGGTACTACAGTATTGTAGTATGCGCAGACTGCTCATACTGTGTACTGTTTTTGTACTGTGGCCCATCACTCCAGTGCTTGTGGTGCTACAACAGATGCTGTGATATTTGTTGTTACATTCACTACTTCACCTCTTCACCCTTTCGTATATCCTTCTTTAAGGGACTCAGGCTGGCATGATGTGCACTCCTGTGGTCATCCCCTTTACCCAGGTGCACTGTTATCAGTACCGCTTGGGACTACACTGGTTGTCATGCTGTGCACCAAGCCTTGTAGCCTTCCAGTCTTGATTAAAACACTCAGCACATTGCCAACATTAGTGACTTAGCTTGGTACAGCACTCATGTTTTTCCTGTGGCACACTAACCAGGTACTGACAAAAAGAGGCATCTACCTTTGATCTATGTAACTGTCACCTGTCTGTGTTTAAATATATTCTTTTCTTTTTTTTGTGAATAAAGTCTCCCTGCATTTAAGTGATAGAACAGTCAAAATGCTACAACAGAATGGTGTATGTTATACTAGTGATGGGATTCTGCCCTCCTTTATTTAATATTTATGCTATCCTACATAGTTATATCATTTGCCATAATTTCTTCTTCTGCCAAAATGTATCTGTAGTTTTTAATCAACTGCCAGTGAAAATTAGTTAAAATCATCAAAGTCAATGTATGTTGTAGCATAGTGGGTCTTTTATCTATATCCGTTAGAACCCAAATGAAAAGGAAATCAATTTTTCCAGCAAATCTTTTCTTAAAGGCACATCATTTCTTTCATCAAGCAGTCCTTTCCAGGTTTACCACAAACTAAGCTGGATCAGAAATGGCATATTTTCAGTGTGCCATTTACGTTGTGACACATGGTGTACAAACTAGTTCTGTCCAGATAAAGCAAAGATCAATGTAGTAGCTACTGTTGTACTGGCCACATTAGGTTTCCGCTTGCAGACTATTTTTGCATGCAAATTTGAATCTGTAATACAACCCTTGTATGAAATGTGTCTCTGCTAAAATGACTGTGTGGTCAACATGTGGTTTAAACCTCAGTGGAACTTCCATCACAGAAGGCAGTACTTATTCTGCCAAATCCGGAAATGTCCTTCTGCTTGATGGATTATATCAATGCTATTCAAGAATCTCAAAAAGATGACCAGCTTGTGAAATGTTTATAACTCAGCAGAATGCTAGAAAAGTTTGGCTGTCTACTTGCTTCTATTTTGAGTTTCTTGAGCTTCCTAAATTCTGTAAAGTAAAAATGAGGAATAGCAGAGAAAATATCTCTCGCATGCGAAGAAAGTTTTGTTAGCAAGAGGATGTACTATTTATATCAACCCTTGTTTTTTTTTCATTACTATTACATTTTCTTCACCATTGAACACTCTTGCTATATTTATTCGTCTACTGTTAGATCACACAGTACCTAAAACTTTTCAAGAGATATACGAGTCATTAATACAGACTGAGAGAAAACTTGCCAGGACATTGGGGATTCTTTGTTCTTTTTATTATTTAGCTCCATGGAATCTTCAACATACAACTGCCCAACAGCTCCTGCACCTGAGAAGTCACACTGATGCCTCATCTGATAAACTGTACCTCAGCTCTCCTGCTACATTGTAGCACCATAACAGAATATGAACCAAAACATCTGCTTTCAGGATAGAACCCACAGTCTTCTGATCTTCCCATCATCAGAGATGATTGAGTATAACCTGATGAACTACTTACAATCAATTATAAAATATTAAAGGCATTTTAGCCAAAAGTGTGTCTCACCTGAGGTTGATTATTACTTCAAATGAAAAAAATATACAAATATACAGTTAACAGATGATTACCGTAGAGGATTAAAGATATGAGCTGTCAAAGAGTTACTTCTTGTGGTACAGGGATTGAGTCCATCAGCCTTTATCTGCCTGCTGTGTGGCCTTGAGTAAATCACTTAACCAGAGAGTAATTTGTGGCAATTGGGAATTTGGACTAAACTTCTAAATGGTATCATGGACTGCATGCCTAGTAACTGCCTATGAACTTAAATATGAAAAGTGGCATAGCAAAAATGTTGCATACATTTTGTTTTCTTGTGATATTTTGAAAAGCTTTTGTACTGAAGCTTGGTGTTACTACCTTTTTGAATTTATAACCAGTAAATCATAGTCATGTTATGAATCTCACACTGTGTCTGTGTGTGTGTGTGTGTGTGTGTGTGTGTGTGTGTGTGTGTGTGTGTGTGTCTCACACACACACACACACACACACACACACACACACACACACATCAAAAATAGGAAAAGCTGTTAGTGCATTGCTTAAATTTGCATCAGAATATGATACTTTTTGTAATTATTCCTCTTAGATACTTCTCAATTCCCTTATCTCCTGCAAACCTCTTGGTCCAAGTTGTCAAGCTGTTTCATACCAAGGTTCCATGTATTACATGTCAAAGTTCCAGCATCTAAGTAATCAATAAGAGATACCTGCCTTGTGGCAACAAACAAGATCCTTATGACACTAGCTTAAGTACATTCAGCTCAAACTGAAATCCTAAAAATATAAAAACAACACCTTTACTCCATAGGCATTTGACCGAAACATTGAAGTTTTAAATAGCAGCAGGTATAGTATGGATATAGTATTGGCAATAAGCATTTTTTTCAGAATGGGTAGAGCTTTCACTAAATGTGAAAAGACAAATTATTCATCCCTACAACTTATCTGCTTCCTAGCATAGTTAGTATGTAACTAAAGGTATAAAAGACAGCTCAATATAATCTCTTAGTTGGTTTTGTATCATCGGCTGCTTTTACAAATTTCCACCAAACTGAGAAATTAGAATTGGTCATAAAACAGATGACATACAAACATACTGTCTAGTAATATAGTTCTAAGTTTGGAAGCCCAAAGCCTCGGTATGTACATGGGGACTACGCCAAGTGATGCAACCCTTGGCTACTTATTATTGCAAATGATCTTGCAGAGCCACATTTGAAAACAGACTAGTTTACTTACTGAGGGTTCATGGAGTTTAGCCTGTGCCTCACAGATGGGCAATGCTTAAAGCAATATCTTGACTTACACTGTCGTTTATGGAGTCTTAAGGGTAATAGTCAATCAAGGAATGTCGCTGCACATTTTACCTGGGTGAAGGATGTCTGAAACTGCAACATACTGTAAAAAATGTGCATCCTTAGGTGTTAATTGAGCTGTCATCCAGCTACAAGTTAGGAGATACAATCTTTTCTCTGCAAAGTTATTACTGGTTCACAAATACTTGGTTTATGTGTTTTGGATTGTCTGTGACGCTGTCTCTCTCTCTCTCTCTCTCTCTCTCTGTCTGGTTCATTTTTGTATGTAAGTATGTATACCATTACTTTATATAAGAACAGTGCCTGCTTGTTTTGTCCTGTATCAGGGATTGAAACCACAGCAAAAGGTGACTCTAAGCCTGTAAACAAAGGCATTAAGTAAAGGAAAACTAACAAGGAGGATAGGGGACAGATTTATCACATTTCCTTTAAACCATTTGACACATTAGCCTTCTACTCCCATAACACCATTTCACTCAACCATGGGATCATAGGAGGTTACTAAAATAATGGCCCTAGAACATTTTTAAGCCTAGCCATTCTTGCCCTAAATTTTCCCATTTATCAATACCCACACACTACAATGGCGTTGGTATATGCTTGTGCCTTACGGCATCTACAAGCTCCACCTGTCCATAAGGTACACAGGTGACAAGCCAGGGATGAATTTGCATTTTCCCATCTATTGGTCCAAATTGCATTTGAGTAGGCTTAAGAAAGGACTCTGTTTCACAATGAAATGCCTTTTTCAGAATCCAGGCTAAGAAACAGTAACAGTTTAGTCAGTCTGGATTAACTAGATAAGAAACAGGATGCATATTATGTTATCTTGTAACTGAGACCCTGATATGAATCTTCATGGATCTGCCTGAAATGGGGTCAGAAGCATCTAATTTTATCATGCAGTATTAGCGAAGTGAAGATTTTGCAGTATAATTAATAACAGAAATTGAATGCTGTAGTGATGGAAATGTTACATCATCTCTCTCCTTTTGGACTACTAAAGCACAACTGACATGCCCATGTCATGAACTTGGAAGGGTAAACCGAAAAAATACACAGAACAACACTTGTTAAACTGTGTAGGGTAAGATTCAGAAAGGTTTTAGAGTTCTGTTATGAGAACTTCAGGCCTAGATACCTTGCACTTGGAGTATTAAACAATGATTTTGGTTATTTCCTTGAAGACGGAAAGACTTAGTAAGACCAACTTCTGGTCAGGCGTCCAGCAAGGCAAGTGCAAGGTACCATGAAATACTGCTGTATCCACCAGGTCTGTCTGCAGCATAGTTCATAGGTTCATTGGTAGGTACTAGGCTATTGGCCCGTGGGCCTATACAAGCCTAGCCATAATGATTCCCTGGCTATTGCTTCCCACAGATATTTACTTTCCTGGACCCCTATCTAGCAGGGCTACTGATGTGATCACCAGGGTGAATTTCCTATCTCCCATCCAATTGTCAAGGTTCCTGTTGAAGAGGGCCATTGAGGCTTTCTGTCTGACATGTATGGGCAGCCTATTCTAGAGTACGGGGAGTCTATGGGTCAGGAACCTATCCCTCTAGCATGTTCTATTAATAGTGATGACAATGTTAAGATCCCTGGAGCATGTGGCTTGGAGGGTTAGGGATTTTCTTTAAGTGTAGCATGTTCAACAACTCTGGCTTTGACATGGCCTTGTATGTTAGGCAGTGATCGCCTCTGAGTAGGCGATATGCGACAGAGTATAGCTGGAATTTCATTAGATGGTCAGCATAAGGCATCTGCTTTAGGCCAGTGATTCTTTTTGTGAGGTATTTCTGCGGCCTTTCTAGTTGTAGATGTCTTGTGAGGTACATACCAAGCGGAAAGGCTTTGTAAAATTTAGAACATTATTTCTGTGATCACATTACACTCTATGCACCATTGCAACTGTCTCTGAGACAGACACTTGTTCACTTCTCAGAAAGAGAATTCAGTGTACCAAGGTCATAAGAGTTTCAAGACAAAGAGGATTTCCCTGAAAAGGAGAACCTGAGCACAGGTCTTGGCCTGTTCTAATAAGACTTATAAATCTCAGACAGATGGCATATTCTGCCACTGGAGTTGCAGTAGCTAATCTTGCCAGTGTGTTTTCATATGTGGTGCAGTGGTGCAGTGGTAGCATTGTCACCTCACAGCAAGAGGTTCTCTGTTTCGATTCTCGACTGGAGTGCCTTCTGTGCGGTGTCTGCATGTCCTCCCTGCGCTCGTGTTGGTTTTCTCCGGGTACTCTGGTTTCCTTCCATATTACAAAGACATGAGTCTGGAACATTTCTTAAAGAAATGCAGTCTCCAAGTGATCAAGGGCAGGGAAATGCTAATAAAATATCTCCTTGAAAGGCGATCAAAGGACTACTCCACAGTCTTTTCTATTAAATACACACACACACACACACACACACACACACACACACACACACACACACACACACACACACACACACACACATAAATTTCTACTAAAGGAATATGTTAGGAGAGCAGATATGTGTCTGTGCAAACAGCAGAGATGCCTTCTCTCACATTGATGCAAGGAGTCACTAAAACAATGGATAGTCTGGCCAGTGGTATCAATACATGAGCCATTTTCTGCCCTTACCAAGGCTGATTGCCTATGTATTTTTATTCTTTCATGAAGAAGATGAAAAAGTGGCCTAAAAATCAAAAAGATTGAACTGCTTCTGTCCCTGTACCCAGCAGTGGCTCCACAAACACTACCTGCAGGGAAAACAGCAAACTAGTAATTACACAAGAAACCTCTTATCCAGGGCAGGTTCTCTAAGGTGAGCCAGGAGTCAGAGGAGCTGCCTTTGGTCTAATTTTCTGACTGAGTGATCGCCACTCTATCAGAACCAATAGTGAATACAACCAAAACTAAAAGGGGAAGGCAACAGACCTTTACACCCCTTCCCCCAAAGAGTGCAGTCAGGTACAGGTTTAATGGCAGCTACTGTGAGAATTCAGTTCCCTGTCCTATGCAGCCAATTCATGGACCCTTAACTGGATGAGACAGACCACCCCTCCTGCAAGAGCTCCAAGAAAAAACATGTCACTTCTGCCAGAAGGATGATTTGCATCACAGAGCAGTGCCTAAAGCGGCATCAGACAGGATTTTCAGCTCCCTCTGATGAAGTCCTCCTTGACCACAGGCCATCAGTGATGAAGTCCCTAAGGCTCACAGTCCCAGAAATGAAATGGTGGTTTTGGAAACTGGGAGGGATGGAGGGCCACAAGAGGCAATCACCAACTGACTCTTCATTTAGGTAGTATAGTTCATGGATATCTGCCTTCCATCTACCTGGTCTGTGGACTTGAAGGTGATACATATCACCGCTTTACACTAAAGGTAGTTTAGAAAGGCAGACCAACAGGCACAGGTAGAAAAATAATGGGAGTCTATGGAATACATATGGGATGGGCGTATCTTACAGATATATTTCTCTTTTCATAAGTATACAAGCAAAAACTACAGATCAGGACAAAACTGAATAGTGTAGACTCCACTTTAATAGATAAGCCACAGTAGAATAACTACCAATTCATAAACTTACAAAACTCTCCTAAAAATCAGCCGACTAACAAATCATCTTAGAATCTTTTTTTAATGCATAAGTTTAGATTATCATTGAGAAATTTCCATCCACATAAAACAAAGCTCATCCCTGTTCATATTCCAACCCAGCTTGGATCTACGGATGGACAATAGAAAATGTACCCAAGGATAATGGACATAGGTAGCTCCTAAATGCTTTATCCCATGCATGAGACCCCTGAACTGATCTGTGGTATGCTTCCAGGTATTCCCACTAGGGGTAATTTATAATTATTGGCAATAGGATGGGTAAGGCCAATATGACACTGAAAAGGATAGGTTAATTCAAGCACCAGAAGGGATACTGGCATAGGTTACAAGGGTGCACAAGAGCAGCTAGCCTAGTGCTGTACCTGTAAACCTGTGAGAAGAACATAACCACCATACCTCTCAACCTGTAAGTGCAAGAAATCTGGAGAAAGCCCGAAATAATGGGGGGACAAATGTCCAAAAGTAGGGACAATTATTAAATATTGCTCTTATAAACTTAAAAAGTTGATATATTAAAATGTTTTGCATCAGCATGCATATTGTAAAGGATATGAAGTCTGAAACGTGAATGTCTGTTACTATTTAGTGACATGAATCCTCAATGATTTTCCAGAAAAACACAATTTTTATGAGGGACAGACCAAAAATTAGAGGCAAAAATCTGGACATTCTTTGAAAAACTGGACAGTTGAGAGACATGCTAACCACTCAAGGGGCCAGTGGAGAGCAAACACATATTTCAGTCATGAACCTTCATTTTTCTGGATTTTCTTCCTGATTCATCCTTGACCAATGACCTTTTCACATTCATGGTCTGAACTAGTCACAGACCACCAAGATATTTCTATAAGGAGAATTAACATCCAGATCAGTAATGACTCATGTCTGATTCTGCAGTAATAGATTAGTTCTTAATAATCAAGTTTAATCTTAGAAAAGTCCCAGTCATAACTGAAGGCTGCTAGTTAATTTTCTACTAATTTTCTTTTAGTTTTAAAGTACTGAGTTAGCCAAATCATTTGGGGTGGTGATAAACTTACAGTGAGGCACATCGTGGGACATTACTTTGACGCGCTATACTATTTGTCACTGGAACACGAGTCTAGAAGAGGCAGATGCATACAATATCCCTATATTTTTAAGGACAGCCTGGAGTTCAGATGAAGCCCTGCCCCACTCATGGCTGGGACTGTCTGATACTTTTTGGTCATACCTGAGCTTGCACTTGAAGGAGAACAGCAGTGAGACAAAGTATGCCTTAAGTGTTGAAACTAGGTGAAAGGACCATCTGCACTTAAGCTAGTACTATAAATAAAAAAACTAAAGCATGTAGGTATTATATATCCAAATTTTGCTTTACATGACCATCACTCAGTTTTGTTTGAGACAAGTCTGTGTTTGTAGGCCTCATTGTTTTTCAGCTAGCTACTTTTTGTTTAGAGTACAAGTGATTCTGAAGAGGATGCTAGAGCACAGCCAGGTAATGGTTTAGCTGAAACTCCAAGATTATTAGTTACAGATGTGACAAGCAGTGAGGAGGCTGGCACAGCTGTCTTTGCTAATAGTGCTTGCACTTCCATTGCTGAGCTGAAAGCCCTAACACAATCCAAAAAGAAAGTCTTAAACTTTGAAGGATATGTCAGGCATCATAATAGATTACTGGTATGTGGGAATGATTCTACGAAGTAGAGTTTTCCAGATCTGCCTACGCCAGTGCATAAGTGTTATCAGTATAGATATGCACAACTCAATGGCTGAGCTGCACTTCTTTTTCAACTTCCAGTAAAATGTAGAGCAATCTTTAATTCTACTTTTATTTATCCAGTCCTAGTAAAATCAGTGCTAGTCTAGGTAGGCCTTGGCATCGATGCCCTTTATGGGTTTTTTTTCAGTTTATAGAGATTCCAATTTTTGGACTTCCAGTCTATAAAATTATTAAAACAAAAGTGGGCACACTAGTCTTTTTCAACTAATTGCTGCAGTCCACTAAGGTAGCTGATTTTGCAATAACCTCTGTTTTCACCATCTTCTTCACAGGCTATGAGTTCATCTGAACTGTCAGATCCTAACAATGTTGCACCAGAGATTTACTTCTCTTTTGTAAAACAACCAAAACACCCATCTGGTCTGATAGGACTTGTTCAATACTTTTAATCTGATTATTAACATCTGCCCACCCGTGCAGCTTTGATTTGATTTGTGACTGTTCTGTATATATTTTTGAAGGTTTAGGGGCTTTGTCAGCAGGTTCCTTTGCCAAATGCAACATTGCAATATTGAAAAAAAATTGAAGCACTTCATAGCTGACAGTGAATATTGGCTTTGCCATAGCTGAATCACTTTAACAGCTTCATTACTGAGCTTCCCCCAGTGTTTTGTTAGAAATAGTTTTCTTTAAATTTAGCCATGACCTGGTAAACTCAAGATAAAGAAACACTTCATGGTAGCATTTTTTTAAGAACTAGATCGGACAATTTGGAATCCATCTCCAGCTAGGGTTGCTAGTAAGAAGCTTAATCTGTCAGTTTGTAAGATGCTTGATTGGAGATCCCAAAAATATCTGTTTAGTCAGCCTTTCTTGTATGACAAACCTTCCATTCTTGGAATGTATTGCAAGTGTAGATTAGCTGCATGGGAGAGTAGAGATGAATTTCATGGCAACAGTTAAAATCAGTAGAATGGAAAAAAAACATACTTGGAGATGGAGCAGACTACGTCTGATGGCATATAAGAAAGCTAGATAGTTCTAAACAGCAGTACTGCATGCTGTATAAAATGTTTATGAGGGTGCACACCATCTGGATAGTAGCACTGTACCCAGCACATGGTACATGCATAAATGCATCAAGACAGAGGCTACACCAATGGCAATATTCTAATTTATTGCCAGACTATGAAAGAAGACCTGAAAATTAAGCCCAGATAAGAATTCAGGTGACAACAGATAGATAAAGAATATGGTTATTAACATTATAAGATGATAAGAAGAAGTCTTACATGTTGGCAGAGGAGTAGGCTGGAGAGTCTGCAGACAGTCAACTGACATCCTACTGTAGGAAAGCAGATGTATTTATGGGTAGCAACATGGTCTACAGCAAATGTCAGGGCTTTCTAGAAATTAAATTCATTGCATAGACCAAGCAGTTATTTCTTGTAGTGATAAAGGATGCCACGCAAACTACAAGACTAATCATGAATTTAACCTATAATGACTTACATGTGTTTGCATTGAAGAACAACCTGCCAAGTATAGCTGAAACAAAATGTTGACTAGCCTGCTATATACTGCAGAGGGACACAAAAAAGGGAACTAAAATCAGGCAAAGAAGAAGAAAGTCACATAGAACCTCCTACAAAGGAAAAAGAACCTGGAGGTGGAAAAGCACCTAACATGGTCCACCAAGTATTGTCACTATTAGGAATCAGGATCCTAAAGAACAAGAAGCAGTACATGCAACGGATACCTCATGTTAACAAGAGTGTGCTGCTCCTAAAGTCAGTAGGCAGCAAACATGACCCATCTACTGCAGCCCACAGGCTAATATATGGGATATTCTAATATGTGCTGACTCTGCCAACATTTGTACACTGTGCAATGTCCTACTAGTTTCCCCATGTATCTTCTAATTAATAGACAATACATTCACCAGGGTCTACAAGGTACTTTTCAGGACACCACAGGATTGTATTCCCTAGCAACAGTTACTTATCTGCAGGCTTAGTGTAGAATGTAAGATAAGTTGTGTAATAAACGTTCACTGGGTCATTCTAGAATGTCTGCTACTTTCAGTTTATAAAATGTTGTGGAAATATGTGAAGAGAAATAGGGAAAACATGGAACTTGCCATTGTCTCCTTTTATGCTGTGGCCTTCTTGCTTTGGCCTCTGGTTGTCCATTAAATATTAAGTGCTGAAAGTGGTTCTTTCATCTACTGTGTCCATTAGAACCTGATTTGAGAACCTGTTCACCACTGCATGAGCCAGTGACAGTCTCATGTCTATCAGAGAGCTAGTACAGATTCTACCACTGTTCTACTCATTGTATGAAGCATGCGAGGCTGCCAGCCCAGCTATCTGGAATTTTGTAAATAATCATATGTCATTTGTGAATAATAATATGATCCATAGGCTTGTCTTACAAATGTAAGAGAACTATATGTTATGTGTATATTAAACTACTGGTGCAGAAGTGTGTGTTGAATTGTATGTTATGTACTTGAGCTTCAAGAATGTAACCACAGTATACCCTACTGGAAAAGAACAGAAATATACTAATGGTAGAAGTTGGAACGTACAGAGTTAACTTGCAAAACTTCAAGAAAATATGTTAAAAAGTTTTTTTATGACGTGCTATAAAAGTTAGTTTCAATCCAGCAAGGAGACAGGATGCCTAGGGCTAGGGGGTTCTTTCTGTTGTCTTGAAACAGAAATAATTACTAGGTTTAAAATGTAAAAGTGTTTAACTGTTTTATGACTTCCAGTTCTAGGCAAACTTCTGAGAGATATGTACTTCTCACACAGAGATGCTAAAAATTCTTTTGGTATCTGTTAGCCTGGGAACTGAAGGCAGGTGACAAATAGTGATGTCATCCAGCCGACCCAGCATTAATGTTTTGATATTAATTTGGGAACTCTCTCAGAGACTGTGCATTTTGTATTTGTCT
The DNA here is from genome assembly GCF_019279795.1 of Protopterus annectens. Classification (NCBI taxonomy): domain Eukaryota; kingdom Metazoa; phylum Chordata; order Ceratodontiformes; family Protopteridae; genus Protopterus; species Protopterus annectens. The sequence continues at coordinate 917,319,015 of NC_056741.1, forward strand.
GTAGATCTGGAAACAGCCATCTTCAGCACTTCTGCCTAGCTAGTAGTAAGTAACTAGGGAAAAGTATCTTTAGATATAGATACAAATATAGTAAAGATTAGTTTAGATTTTTTTTGTATTTATTCGAGACTGTCCTGCAATGTTATTTTAAAATATTTCCTGTAATTCTGAACTCTGTAGACACTGTGCTGAGTTACTGAGTTTTGTCTTGGGCTTTTATTATTTATTATTAAATATATTTAAATCTTTTAATTGTGGATAGTTTGTTTAGAGATATTTAAACTCTTAGAGTACTTGTATATGTATTTGGTGACACTGTATAGGCCACTCCTAAATAGCCTTGAAAGTATTGATCACACTTAGCATTTGGATAATAGTAACATTACACAGCAGAATTGGTCATCATTTGTAAGAGCCTTATATATATATATATATATATATATATATATATATATATATATATATATATATATATATATATATATATATATATATACATATATATATATATATATATATATAAAATCCTCAACAAATCATGCTTTGTTGTAACTAGTTTATTTTAGAAAAATATCGATACTTTTCACAGAACAGTTTGAAATTATGAAATAATACAAAAATGTAGTAATCTTTGTATTGCATTTATCAGATAAAAAGCATATCAAAGCCTGCCATTCATCATCCCTCTTATAAAACTGTCTTTTGGCTTTTCCCGGTTAGGGATCGTCACAGCAGAACTCCAGTCCACTAATGATTGGCAGTGGATTTTTTTACAGTGTCGAGTTTCCAGCCCAATGCCCAACCTTCAAAGAAGGCACACCCATTCATGCACTCACCTACCTGCATGTCTTTAAATGTCACACAACCACGAGGAGGACATGCAGACTCCACACAGAAGGCATTCCAGCCGAGAATCGAATGGGAGAACCTCTTGCTGTGAGGTGACAGTGCTAACCACTGGACCATCTCAGCTCTCATCATCCCTCTTATACATTATGTAAAATATTTTGCCCCTCATAAATCCTTCAGTGAATTGTGTTTGATCTACCTCGAAAATGAAAAGACTGAATGCAATCTCACTAATACTGAAATGACAACATATTTTTATTGTAACTCCAATACAATAACCATCCTGTGAAAGGGCGCATGCACATATTCTCACAGCAGTACAAACTTCTTTGTGCAACTATAGGGAAAAGGAGAGGCTCCTATAATTTTTTTCTGCAAAACAAGTATTTCTGTTCTACACTTAGGCTGTCCAATCTTGGAATATGGAATTTTTAGTTGGAGGGATGGTATAGCACCACACATGAAGGTGAATGGAACTCAGTAGTCAGTAACAGAAGTGATAACATTGATAGTTACAAGGGTTTGAATGCCATTGCTAAAATACTACATAACTGTATTAATAGATCCTTGTTATTTAAAAAAAGGGATGTAGAAGGCAAGGATCTCATCCCAGTACTGCCTCATTTAGAATAAGTGCATGCTTTTAATTCTGTGATGTACTGCTGTTTGTCTGACTGACACCCAAATGAGTGACATCCTAAGTTAATGTACATAATCTAGCAGCTGATTCTATACAGATCAGTTTAACAGCTGACGTGGCACTATCTCACCTAAGACCCCCCCCATGTAAAGAAACAGTCTCCAATACTTTGTAATGTACCCCTTTAGAGTGACAGGGCTGAAACTTGAACACTCACCATACCAGCATCCCTGCAGTATCATCCTCCTTTATAAGATCTGGCCATAAAGCAGTCACGTTTGGAGTCACCATCTCCCCCAATCCCCCTCTAGCTAGGGTCAATCAAAAAAACTTCTCCAAAGCTGATTACATCCTCCTGAGGGATGGTATAAACATCTTCACAGCCCCCTCCCTCTCTCTAGGAACTGACACCAGTATCCAAAACTATACCAAATTACTATATGAACATTTATATAGATGCATGGAATCATGAATACCTGACAGGACTAAATCATCCTCCACAAGAAAGAGTAAACCTGTCTGGTGGACATGTGCAATAAATAAACTCTATAACAGAAGAAAAAAATTGCTGACTAGGACCAAGAAGGAGCAGGTGCCCAACTAGAAGCAATCTCTCCTTAGCCTAAACAAGCAAATAAGAGCACTAGTGAAATCCTCCAAAGCAAACTTTGAGTCCAAATTAGCCACATCTACTAGAGACAATCACAAGGCCTTCTTCACATATGTCCGTAATCTCAAAGATAGCACCCAGATCTGTTCAGAACTGATGGTCAAGGACACCACATATACAAATGCCGTAGATATAGCAAACTTGCTGGCTGACAGATTCAGTGAAAATTTCACCCCTCTGTCCCCCCCATCAGTAAATCAGGACATTCCCAGTACCTGCCTCCTCCCCCTAGGGATCAGGTCATCACTGCTCTCTCAAAGGCAAAAAATACAGCCTCCAAGGGACCTAATAACATCCCAGGCTGCATCCAACATGAACTCAGGCAGGAACTTGCAGCACCATTAGGCACCCTATTCAAACAAAGCCTGAGTACCAGTTTTGTCCCAGCTGAGTGGAGGACAGCCACTTTCATCCCTTTACACGAAGGTGGACCATCCACTGATCCGGTAATTATAGGCCCATAAGCCTAACTAGGCTGATCTGCAAGGCCATGGAACAGATTATCATAGACCTCATAAACAAGGACATTGGCAACCTCCAAACACTCGATCCCGTACAGTTTGGATTCATCAAGGGGAGGTCATGTCTGTTAAATATGGTTGACTTTTTTGAGACAGTCACCAAAGCCATGGATGAAGGGAAGACAGTGCACACTGCCTACCTTGACCTGGCCAAAGCCTTTGACACTATTCCCCACTCCGGCATAATAGATAAACTCTCTTAAGTTGGCATCAATCTGTATGTTACCAGATGGGTAGCCAACTGGCTCACTGATAGAACCCACCTAGTCAAAATAGGAGAAGCCACCTCAAGCAGTACACCTATATCGTGTGGCGTACCCCAGAGTTCGGTCCTGGGGCCTCTGTTATTTGGGATATACTTTTCTGAGGTACAGGCCAAAACCAGTGGGCTATGGCTGGCTACGTTTGCAGATGACTTCAAGTTGGGAGCTGTCATCAATTCATCTAGTGACGTGGACATCCTCCAAGAGAGTCTCACCCAAACAAATGACTGGTGCCAGAAACATGGCCTCAAGCTGAATACAAATAAAATGCATCATCATCCCCTTTGGGGCGAGAGATGTCCCCACAAATTATCACATTAATAACAACATTCTAACCACATAGTCAGTCGTGAGGGATTTCGGCACACAGATTGATAGCAGCCTGACATTTGATCACCATGTTGCTTCCATTGTACGGAAAGCTTTCTACATGGCCCACCTCATAATTAAGGGTATCTCATCCAGGGACAAGGAGATGATAACATCCCTGTATTCTCCCCTTATAAGGCCCATTATTGAGTACAATGCCCCATTCAGCATGTGCCTTGCAAAGCACATGCAGCAGCTGGAGAGACCACAGAGGTTCCTCACCAGGAGAATCCAGGGCCTCAAAAATCTACAGATAGGCTAAAAGTTCTATGCCTCTAGTCTGTTTCATGCAGACTCCTCAGAGGTGACCTCTGTCTGGCATACAAGGCGATCTCAGACCCTGCCTTGATAGGTGTGCTGCATATTCGCAAGTCAAGCTCCACTCGAGTAACCAGCACATGCGCCCTCAACCTGGTCTGTGACATCAATAGGACTTGCTGGCAAGACAGATTTGTGTCCCAGAGACTCCCCCATCTATGGAATAAACTCCCTCTCCACGTCAAGCAGAATACTTCTTTACCCCTTTTTGAGCACAGTCTGGATAACTGGATGAGAAATAGAAAATACATCCCTGAGATTCCATCCGTGCCCTGCTGGACAGGGGCATCAGGTGCTGATTTGTCTAAACATGGGCTAAACGTCTGGCTAGGCTTATAAGGGCCTCAGGGCCAATAGCCTAGTAACTTCCTATGATCCTATACCAGGCTTTTTATTGTAAAACACTGTCACCACTCATATAATCATCCAAGGAATGGATTGGGGTGGTTCAGTATGTTCCTTAGATGAGGAATTGAAAGGTACACATATACGAGCCTCTGGCCTGAAAGAAAAAGGTAGCTTGTCTTGAAGCAGTTCTTTTTTACAAGACCACATGTAATTCACATTTCACCTGTAATAGCTAACAGAGTTGTACCCCCAGATATCTGGTATATAGGGAGGGGGCCCTAACTGTGATCCAAATAACCCAAGTTAATTTAGCATCTGGGACCCTGGAGGGGCCAGGCAGGAGGAATGGGATGGAGCTACTTTTTGTCAACTCACTCACTCCGGAAGGGAGGGAGATGTTTCTGAAGTGATCTGACATGCTGTCAGTGATATGACAATGCTATAAGCACACTGCAGACAGTCATAAAAATGTGGTACAAAAAATGGGGTGCTGAAGCTAACTGATGCTATTTGTTATGTTGCATGTGATAGATAGCTGTACCTAACATGCAGGAGAGTGTAGGTGATATAAGTGATACTGCCAGTTACTGCACTGCATGCTACTTCCCTTTCCCAACCTATTGGTGCTGCAGTCCCAACCCTGGGGAAGTACTGGGGACACAAAGGAAAAGGTGGAGCAATGGAAGGGGACTTAGAACAGTTGCCAAAGAAAAAAATAGCTGGCTTACTTGTGCCAGTCCAATAATACATCTCTTCCATGGTGGGGGAGTTGAACTGTCATAATAAGTTTAAACTATAGTGTAATGTATTAAAAGTAAAACATTTTTCACCAATAGGCTATACAGCACACTACAGTGAAGGTATGTCTTGTGTCTTTCGGCTTTTCCCGGTTAGGGGTCGCCACAGCAGAACTCCGGTCCGCTAAGGATTGGCAGTTGATTTTTATGTACTGGCTTGCCAGGCCTGACGCACAACCTTCAATGAAGGTACGCCCATTCACACATGTCTCCATGCAGAAGACGCTCCAGATGAGAATCGAACTGGACAGCGTCTTACTGTGAGGCGACAATGCTTCCGCAGCACCACAACCGCAGGTTACTACAGTGAAGGTATGTAATTCTTAAAAATATATATATATATATATATATATATATATATATATATATATATATATATATTTTGTCACAGTCGTTTGCTAAAATCCATTTTTTTTATCATACACACCCCCCCACTTTGTATGCCAACCATCAAGCCTCCACCTACTGGATTCCCATTCTTTCCATAATCGTGGGAGATCCATGGATCCACTGTAGTGATAGCCATGCTGGAGAAGGCACTCATTATACAGGCAGACATCTGGATGAGGATAATTTTACTATGAATGACCTAACCCCTCCCCTGGTGGTAATGTGAAGACTTGCATTAATAACGATAAATTCAGGTAAATTACATACAATAAGATTCATGGTGTAAGAAGGACACTGCGAACACAATATTGAAGATGAGCACTTTCAGTCTTTTAGTTGACGTAATGTAACTTCCCCCCTTATATCATGAGAGAACCAATCAAAACTTGTTGTTAATTGCAAATCAATTTCATTTAAAAACACATTTCCCTTTACTCAATATACCTAAAGTTAACTTAACAAAGTGCACTGTAACACTTAAAAAGTTCAACTTTACACATATAAAACCTTTAAAAAACATTTTTATAAAACAGGTAAATATATATACATGATGTGTGTGTGTGTGTGTGTGTGTGTGTGTGTGTGTGTGTGTATATATATATATATATATATATATATATATATATATATATATATATATACATATATGGAAGCCCTTCATTTCTTCAAACTTTCAAATGTTCGAAACTCATATGGCCAACACCATATGAGCAAATGTTTGAAAGGCCAGCAAATGATAGTGGAGATCCCGTTACAGTTCGGGACTGTGAGATTCCCCTTTCCTGCACTGCAGTACGATCTCAGAGTCAGAATATTTAAGTAGCAGGGGGTGTGGAGGGTGCCGGGGGGGCTTTCCCCCCTGCATAACACAGTTTTACTATGTTTACAGGTAGGTAAATGGTGCTATTTCAGGTTGTCAGTCTTTTGGAATGTCGATCATATGGTGTCGGCCATATGAAAGTCGGCATTCTGAAGTAGACCCATGTAGATATATATATATATATATATATATATATATATATATATATATGGGTCTACTTCAGAAAGAGGGAGAAAAGGACCTGTACCGATATATATATATATATGGGTCTACTTCCTAAAGAGGGAGAAAAGGACCTGTACCGATTGGCTAGACAGAGGGACAGAGCTGGGAAAGATGTGCAGCAGGTAAGGGTGATAAAGGATAGTGAGGGAAATGTACTCACAAGCGAGGGGAGTGTGCTGAGCAGATGGAAAAAGTACTTTGAGGGGCTGATGAATGAAGAGAATGAGAGAGAGAGAAGGTTGGATGATGTGGGGATAGTGAATCAGGAAGTGAAGCAGATTAGCAAGGAGGAAGTACGGAGAGCTATGAAGAGGATGAAGAATGGAAAGGCTGTTGGTCCAGATGACATACCAGTGGAAGCATGGAGGTGCTTAGGAGAAATGGCAGTGGAGTTCTTAACCAGATTGTTTACTGAAATCTTGGAAAGTCAGAGGATGCCTGAGGAGTGGAGAAAAAGTGTTTTGGTACCTATTTTTAAGAGTAAGGGTGATGTGCAGAGTTGTAGTAACTACAGAGGGATAAAACTGATCAGTCACAGCTTGAAGTTATGGGAAAGAGTAGTGAAAGCTAGGTTAAGAAGGGAGGTGATGATTAGCAATCAGCAGTATGGTTTCATGCCAGGAAAGAGCACTACAGATGCGATGTTTGCTCTGAGACTGTTGATGGAGAAATATAGGGAAGGTCAGAAGGAGTTGCATTATGTCTTTGTGGACTTGGAGAAAGCATATGATAGGGTGCCTAGAGAGGAGATGTGGTATTGTATGAGGAAGTCAGGAGTGGCAGAGAAGTATGTAAGAGTGTTACAGGATATGTACGAGGGTAGTGTGACAGTGGCAAAGTCTGCAGTGGCAGTGACAGATCCGTTTAAGGTGGAGGTGGGATTACATCAAGGATCAGCTCTGAGCCCTTTCTTATTTGCAATGGTGATGGACAGGTTGACAGACGAGATCAGACAGGAGGCCCCATGGACTATGATGTTTGCAGATGACATTGTGATCTATAGTGAGAGTAGAGACCAGGTTGAGGAGACCCTGGAGAGGTGGAGATATACTCTAGAGAGGAGAGGAATGAAGGTCTACAGGACTAAGAATATGTTTGTGTGAATGAGAGGGAGGATAGAGGAATGGTGAGGATACAGGGAGTACAGTTGGTGAAGGTGGATGAGTTTAAGTACTTGGGATCAGCAGTTCTGAGTAATGGAGAGTGTGGAAGAGAGGTGAAGAAGAGAGTATAGGCAGGGTTGAATGGGTGAAGAAGAGTGTCAGAAGTGATTTGTGACAGACGGTACCAGTAAGAGTGAAAGGGAAGGTCTATAAGAGGGTAGTGAGACCAGCTATGTTGTATGGGTTGGAGACGGTGGCATTGACAAAAAGGCAGGAGTCAGAGCTGGAAATGGCAGAATTAAAGATGTTAAGATTTGCACTGGATGTGACAAGGATGGACAGGATGGGAATCAGTATATTAGAGGGTCAGCTCAGGTTGGACGGTTTGGAGACAAAGTCAGAGAGGTGAGATGGCGTTGGTTTGGACATGTGCTGAGGAGGGATGATGGTTATATTGGGAAAAGGATGCTAAGGATGGAGCTGCCAGGTAAGAGGAAAAGAGGAAGGCCTAAGATAAGGTTTATGGACGTGGTGAGAGAGGACATGCAGGCGGTTGGTGTGACAGAGCAATATGCAGAGGACAGGAAGAAATGTAAACAGATGATCCGCTGTGGTGACCCCTAATGGTAACAGTCAAAAGAGAAGAATATATATATATATATATATATATATATATATATATATATATATATATATATATATATATAATACTGGAGCAGGCTGTGTACAATCTAACCCTGAAATACTACTTGTTAACACTTTTTTATTTTAAATGCTGCATGTTTTTAATGCTAATAACCTACTGATAAATATTCTGTCGTTAATCCCTGGGATTTTATAGTGCTTATTAGAATTTGCCAGTATGTCTCCCTGTATTCTAAAAAGGATGACCAATTTCCCCCCTATCATTTATTACTACCTTTTCCAAAATATAGAAAACAAACTTCTTGAAATTAAGACAGTTGTTGGAATATCTATAAACAGCATTAGAACTGTCTTTTCTCCTGATGTCTTATATATGCTGATAATTTTTTTTTCTTACTTGATTCTCAGTCTTTTTTATGTAAAAGGCATTACATGACAAAGAGAATGCCAAGTATACCACTCCTTTTGTCTGTTTGAAATATTCCCCCTGAAACTAAATGAAATTATTTTTCAAAACGAATTCACAGAGTTTTTCAAATAATGCTACTGGGGTAGTAAAGGGGGGGGGGGGTTGTATGTACTACATCTATGTAACCCTGATTATACATTACTAGGAACAGACTTGTTTTTTTCTAATAATTTTAAGTTAATATTCCTAGCAAACATTTTGAGATCCAATATATTGTCTACAACATTGGCTTTTCGGTAAGGTATATAAGGTTGAAACCTCTTGACAGTAACACTCCATACTATTCTGTTATTAGTGTCACTATAATTGTAAATTTTAAATTCTTCAAATTCAGAGTGTGTTGTTGTCAGAAATGTCTCTTACCATTGGTAATGAGGAGTCTTCCTCCCATTCCCTCTACGTTGACCCCTTGGATATATCAGGGATTCTGCTGCTGGTTCCCCATGACAGTTCATGTTATTGCACCTGAGAAGTTGTTTTGTCTCTCAGTCCCACTGATCTCTTGGGAAAGGAGGTAAAGTCCTGCCAAAAATTTGAAACTTCTTGTTCGTAAAAACATTTTGTTGAGTTGAATCCTCAGAAACATGCTGCACCACACTGTCGTCTGTCTCCACAAATGTAACTCTGTTGTTGGAACCACTCTTAAGCAACAGGTAGGTGTGTTTTTCTCATATTCTTCCCAGTCTTTTGTAATTTCTTTTCCTTCCTTTTCTTCACCATGTCGACATTTGTTCAACCCTATTAAAAACACATTTGTAAAGTTCTTAATGTGAGGTGAAAAACAAATCCCCTGTGATTTCATGTTGCAATGAAATAATCTCTTCCTTCAAACCTGTTATTGTCTGTTGGTTGTCTTTTATTAAAAACCTCATGAAATCCAACCTGGTATGGTCGAACAATTCAAGCAATTCATTTTTCCTTCAATTGTGGCACTTTCTTAAGTGTTTTGCTAAGTGTGACTATAAGGAAAATGTCATTTTTCTTAGTATTGATGTTAAGGATTTATTTATGTCCATTCCCCACAATGAGGGTATAAACTATTTTATTGAAGCACTGACTTTAGGTTCTAGAATTACACAAGATTCTATTTATGTTTTATCAATGTTATTGGAACTAGTTTTCAAAAATAATTTTGTTTGGTTTCAGGGGGAATATTTCAAACAGAAATGGAGGGTGGTTATGGGGACACTGTCAGCCCCAGTTTTTGCAAACGTCATCTTGTGGTTATAGAAAACTAAATTTATTTTTGAATAAGTCCATCAGAAATCCTTCTATAAATATTATAATTTTTTGGATGATATCCTCATTTTATGGGATAATGATGTGCAAAAAATTCCACAGTTTATAGATTATATAAATTCTATCACTACTTTTTGTCTTTTATCCATACAGTGGATTTTAAAAGTTGTAACTATCTAGATGTACACACACCTATATAAAAATAATGAGAACAACTGTTATGAATCATCCATTTATAGAAAACCAACTTACTCAAACAGTTTTCTCCATTTTGACAGTAACCATCCATACTGGCAGAAAAGGAATTTGTTAAGGGGCCAGATAAGACTTTCAAGATTGATTACTGAAGACAAATGTTTGCGTAATGCATTTTCTATCTTAAAAACTGTTTAAAAAGAGGAACCCCCCCCCCAAACCTGTTAGAGGAACAGGAAACCCTTGTTTAAGACCAACTTTATATGGTCCTTTACTGAGGCATCCAGGTTGCCAATCTACAGCTATTAAGAAGGATGTTAGTAGTCATATTAGTTGCGTTTTAACCTTCGACCAATATTCCCCGACCATTAGATGTATAATAGAAGAAAACTGGAGTAGGGTGTTTGGGGCATTTAAATTGACAGATAAGTTGGACCAAATGCCCAGGATAGCATTCAGGAGGGGAGGAACATGAAAAATATTTTTGAAAAACAACAAAAATTCAGGCTTTAAAAATTATCATAATAAAAGAATGAGGACATGTGGTGCCTGTAAGGAGTGCATATACATCTACGAGACTACCAATATGACTATTGGAAATTACAACAAAGTTTTTTCTTTACAGGGTCATTTTCACTGTAATACAAAGGGAGTGGTATACATGGTATTCTGTAATGCCTTTTATATAGGAAAGATTGAGAATCAACTTAGAATTTATCAGCATATACATGCCATCAGGAAAAAGACAATTCTAATGCTCTTTATATACATGCCAATAACTGTAATAATTTGAAGAAGTTTATTTTTTGTATGATGGGGTAGAAATTGGTCACCCTTTTTAGAATACAGGGAGACATATTGGCAAATTCTATTGAATGCTATGCAAATCCCAGGAATTAACGATAGCATACCCATCAGTAGTTTATTAGTATTAAAAGCAGGCAGAATTTAAAGTTTAAAAGTGTTAACAAGTAGTATATCAGGGTTAGATTATACACAGCCACTTTCAGCATTATATATATTGTGTATATATATTTACATGTTTATTTTTAAAGGTTTAATATGTGTAAAGTTGAACTTTTTAAGTGTTACAGTGTACTTTAAGTTAACTTTATGTATGTGTCTTTCGGCTTTTCCCGGTTAGGGGTCGCCACAGGGGAACTCCGGTCTGCTAATGATTGGCAGTTGATTTTTATGTACCGGCTTGCCAGGCCTGACGCATAACCTTCAACGAAGGTATGCCCATTCACACATGTCTCCACGCAGAAGACGCTCTAGCTGAGAATTGGACTGGACAGCATCCTACTGTGAGGCGACAACGCTACCGCAGCACCACCACCGTAGATACTGAGTAAAGGGAAATGTGTTTTTAAATGTAATTGATTAGCAATTAACAGCAAGTTTTGATTAGTTTTCTCTTATGATATATGGGGAATTTCAAATTGTAATTTTATCTGATGAAGTTCCATTACATCAATTAAAGGAACAAAAGTGCTCATCTTCAATATTGTGTTCACAGTGTCCTTCTTGCAGCACGAATCGTGTTGTGGAAGACTTGCTTTACCATGAGGACCACCTATGCACATCTGTTTTTGCTTGTGTAACTCCTCCACACGAACTGACAAGGGCTACTACCATCACTGGCTTTCATGGTCAATGACATGTTCTCCTTGCACTGGCTTGTCACATTCTGACCCCTCCCATCCTCCAGTGGAGACTATGTCTGCACTATTAGCAGTTGAACCACTAATCAAACCCACATCATCTGGAGCACAGTCAGGGCTTTATCTATTTTTGCCATCAGTGAAGGGCAACAACCATCTTTCTAAAACCACCTGAAGAAAATAGATTCACAAATAAAAAGCTTTTTTGTTTGGTTCCCACTGAAACTGTTTTCCCATTAGCTGTGCTGAATCCCCTCCTCAATCATCTGCTCCACCCACTCTAACAAGTGTTAACCTGTCTATCTGTCTATCTGTATGTCTGATTTGCCTCTTTAACTGGTTCCCCATTCCCCCTCTTTAGAACAGAGAAATCCTTAATGTAAGCAAGGAGTTTGTGAGTGTTGATGCGCAGAGAGAAGAAAAGTGATTAGGAAGTTCTGATATGGTACCATCCTGACAGCTGTGTATTGCTTTTTTTGGATGTCTTACCCACTGGCCTACCTGCCCAATTCCCCATGAACATTATATATGCACCTGCCCCTGGACTAGTGTCATTGGTCTCCACTAATTACAGATAGTGCTTTGGCTGAAAACACACCTCCCCCTCCTGGGATAATGAAGCTGACAAAAATGCTACTCCTCCCCTCCCCAGCTGACTTCTTAGGGAACAAGCTCACTACCAACTCAGTTCTCTTGGATCACAGTCAGGGCTCTATCCCTTTGTACTATGGAGCCAGAGTATTTGTCTGTGAAAGAACTAGAGGCCTACATACTCCTAAATGGGACAGACTCCAGCTTCCCCACTTATAAATAACCAGCACCAAGGTTTTGCTATCAGGAATAAAGAATGCAGCGTTCCAAAGCAAATTTTAATATGACAGGCTTGGCTTAATAAAACAAAATTTGAAGAACCCAACCTCAAGGAATTTTACAATACCACAAAGCCAATATATTAATAGTATATATAATTTTCATATAATTCTAGAGTAACAGTCACAAAGTCTGTAGCAGTACACCAAATGTAGATTGTTTCCTTTATAAAGTAATCTTATATCTTCATATAAAACAATGTCTTTTACAAAAATATTTCAAAAAAAGGCACTTAACATTTCAGATTAGTACAATAACGAAATTCTTGCCAGAAAAATTCCCAAAGTTCTATAAACTCCTAAGTCACTTTTATCTGTTATAGATGTTAAATTACAGGCCCCACAATATTAAAAAATATGTGTTTTCCTATAAACCCCTGGAAAATATCTGAACAGTTTTGGTCAGTCTCTGCTTAAATATTTGTTTATGCTCTTTCATTATTATAAAGTATTAGTCATACCTTTTCTTTCCAGTGTATTTTTACTCTTGGTAACAATGCTGCTGCCCTAACATTTTGCATATACATGGTAACAAAGGCGTTTGTGATTGTCAAGGAAAACAATAAGAGGTTTCCTTAATGAGTATGTAAAGCCATAGGGGGTCTTTTTCACTGTCATTTTAGAAATACTTCAATCCTGCTGAGAAAGTTGAAAAAAACCCAACTGAATCATAACCGCAAACACTACTTATATCCTAATGTATTTATCTGTGCAAGTGTGAAAGCAGAATGCAATAGCTGAGAAAAAAACATACACATTTAACAATTCTTTAAGTCTCATTGATCCAGTGCAAATTTGTTTACATTTTGGATTCCACTTTTTACAAAACTATTCATTCAAAATTTTAGACAGGTATTCATAATAAGTGCAATTTTGTCTTGCACTGCATCTGTTATTAACTTTGCCCTGCTTCAGCATTCCTGCAGCTTCTGTTGAGTGTTTTAAATGATTATCATATAATGAAGGCTGGTTTCTTATTTGATGTGCTTCTCTTCTTCTAATAGCAAAGATTTAATATTTTAACAGTGGACAGCCTGGTAATTCTCATCTCCCTTGGAGTGATTTTGTATAAATCCAAGCATTAAAATGCATACATTGCCAAGAAGGTATTCAGTATTAAACTGACAAACGTTAATATTTTACAGTAATTGTGTGCATTCATTAATATTACTTGATTCACACACAGACTGGTACCTTTCAAAAATATGGAATGACTGTGTTGCACAGGCAACCTAAATAAGACATAATGCCATAAAGAACAAGGAGCTTGCTCATGTCTTTAGCAAAGCACTGTCTAAATTACAGAATACTAGGTATATTTAGGTTCCATGAACTGATGCTGTTTAAACATGATGGCAGGGACATTGATAGAGATAATACTTGATTTAAATGGCAGTATTTTGTTGTAATACAAAGGCTTAAATTAAAGTTTTGCATTTAAGCCATATTTGGCATCAAAATGCTAATGCACATCACATCTTAATCTGATTATTTACTGAAACTGAAGTGTAAGAAATCAATTGTCACCTTAATGTGCTGTCTGTATTTTTATAGGGTCTGCTTGCTCCCATACATAATGACCACCAAGCCATCCCCAGTTGTATTTGAGCTTGTTCATTCCCCTGAACTTGGCATTCACAACATGAGAGTATGAGAAGTCTGCAGGGGATGTCATTCAGGAAGCCATGGTGGTGCACTGTGCAATGAGGACACAGCATAAACCCTAACTCCTCCCCCATAGGAGTGCCCACTCCCATGCACCCATGGTGAAGCCTTCAATGCTACCATGTCTTGTTGGCAGGACATATAGTCCTGGGCCATTCTTGTATTGCTGCCCCTTCTCCAAGGAATTGTGGCATTGGATGCTCCTGGTCCTGGTCCAGGTCTGCAACCCACCACAGATAAGTGCACCCATCCCCTATTTCATCTCCAAATGAAGTCTGAACTGCTAACCAAACTCTGGTTAATCAGGCCATACTCAGAGTTTTACCATTGTACACAGCAAAGATGGCTGCTGTATTTGTTATAGAATCATATGATTTATTTAATGAATTATTTTTCCCTTTTAAGGTCTATTTTATTTTTAGCCACTTCAGTGCTTGCTGCTGTGTAGTTTAAATAATATGTTTATTGGCACACCTCACCTGTTTATGTCATTGTGGATAATTAGTTTCCTATCAGAATGATGAATGGTCTCCAACCCAGTAAATAGCAGACAGTATGACACCAGATAACAAAGTAGTGGAGCGACACAAAATGGAAAGAAAAAAAAACAATTCAAGTTGCTAACATTTTTCCTTAGATTTGTCTTGACTATGAGCTGACAGAGATGCATGGAAAGATGCAAAAGACAGACAGGGAAAGAGAGATGGTAGGTAACTTCAGGATGAGAAGAGTGGTTTGTGCTGAGTATTAAAATACATTATGTTGGCTAGAAGCAGATATAGCTCAAAAGTAGGTCAGCATATACCACATGAGACACTGTGGCTAGGGCTAATACCTACACTAAGAGTATTAGAGACACTGTGGCTAGGGCTAATACCTACACTAATAAGAGTATTAGAGACACTGTGGCTAGGACTAATACCTACACTAATAAGAGTATTAGAGACACTGTGGCTAGGGCTAATACCTACACTAAGAGTATTAGAGACACTGTGGCAAGGACTAATACCTACACTAATAAGAGTATCAGAGACACTGTGGCTAGGGCTAATACCTACACTAATAAGAGTATTAGAGACACTGTGGCTAGGACTAATACCTACACTAATAAGAATATTAGAGACACTGTGGCTAGGGCTAATACCTACACTAAGAGTATTAGAGACACTGTGGCTAGGACTAATACCTACACTAATAAGAGTATTAGAGACACTGTGGCTAGGGCTAATACCTACACTAATAAGAGTATTAGAGACACTATGGCTAGGACTAATACCTGCACTAAGAGTATTAGAGACACTGTGGCTAGGACTAATACCTACACTAATAAGAGTATTAGAGACACTGTGGCTAGGGCTAATACCTACACTAAGAGTATTAGAGACACTGTGGCTAGGGCTAATACCTACACTAATAAGAGTATTAGAGACACTGTGGCTAGGACTAATACCTACACTAATAAGAGTATTAGAGACACTGTGGCTAGGGCTAATAACTACACTAAGAGTATTAGAGACACCGTGGCTAGGGCTAATACCTACACTAAGAGTATTAGAGACACTGTGGCTAGGACTAATACCTACACTAATAAGAGTATTAGAGACACTGTGGCTAGGGCTAAAACCTACACTAATAAGAGTATTAGAGACACTGTGGCTAGGGCTAATACCTACACTAATAAGAGTATTAGAGACACTGTGGCTAGGACTAATACCTACACTAATAAGAGTATTAGAGACACTGTGGCTAGGGCTAATACCTACACTAATAAGAGTATTAGAGACACTGTGGCTAGGGCTAATACCTATACTAATAAGAGTATTAGAGACACTGTGGCTAGGACTAATACCTACACTAATAAGAGTATTAGAGACACTGTGGCTAGGACTAATACCTACACTAATAAGAGTATTAGAGACACTGTGGCTAGGGCTAATACCTACACTAAGAGTATTAGAGACACTGTGGCTAGGACTAATACCTACACTAATAAGAGTATTAGAGACACTGTGGCTAGGGCTAATACCTACACTAATAAGAGTATTAGAGACACTGTGGCTAGGGCTAATACCTACACTAATAAGAGTATTGGAGACACTGTGGCTAGGGCTAATACCTACACTAAGAGTATTAGAGACACTGTGGCTAGGACTAATACCTACACTAATAAGAGTATTAGAGACACTGTGGCTAGGGCTAATAACTACACTAAGAGTATTAGAGACACTGTGGCTAGGGCTAATACCTACACTAAGAGTATTAGAGACACTGTGGCTAGGACTAATACCTACACTAATAAGAGTATTAGAGACACTGTGGCTAGGGCTAATAACTACACTAAGAGTATTAGAGACACTGTAGTTAGGGCTAATACCTGCACTAATAGGAGATTAACTATGTTGTGTAACGCTGTTAACAGGATAGTGTCACAAAAATGGAGCTCAGATATTACAGAATGTTTATGAAGGTACAGTAAATAAAGCCAGTGAAGGATAATGTGTAGGCTTCGGTGATAAACAGAGGTGTAGGGAGAAGAGGATCTGTACAATAAAAAGGGATGAGACAGTAACAATGTCATAATTTGAGTGTAATGTTCTTAAGAGATGGCTGGTGAATAGAGTATGGAATGAGGGAAGAGCAGGGTGAAAAAGAGATAGCACATTAACTGTGCATGATGAGGTAAGATAAGACTAAAGACGTATTTGAGAAAGACATAGAAAGATAAAATAATCTCAGGGCAGTGAGACAGTGACGTGAATTCCAGTTAGTGGACATACATTTGGTTATATTCAAGAGTTGTATTGGGAAAAACCTTGCTGTAGAGTAAAGAAAGACTTACAAAATGTTTGTCTTTTCATATTTGTTTTTCAATGAAGATTGATGAAAGCAACATAATCAATTTATTTATTACCTTTTGTATTAGTTGCTAGTTCCAACAATCTTTCCATTTTATTTCTTTTTTGCATAGGAAATAATAAATGTAATAGTAAAAGTATATCTGTGGAGTTTTCAAAGTTAATTTATTTATTCTATCACACATATAGTTGCAGTTTAATAAAATATACACTTCTAACTATGAGCTTGATTGCTGGGAAAATTGTGTGTGCTGTAGTACAGCCTTTAAATATTTCACTGTCTGTTTATTTTGTGTGTTAAATATAGCAAGTCATTGTGAAACTTGGTGGGCTTCTTAACCTCCATGACTCAATTAATTGGGGGCCTGTTTCAGTAAAAAGGTGAAATTAACAGGATGTGCTCTCCTCTGTTTATATTTAATTGGTAGTTAATGCATGTATTCATTGATTGGTTAGTTTGCTAACGGACAGAGAAAAGATTCAAAGCCTAGTATTTCTTAACGTGGAAGTCATGGACAGGATACAGTGGTAACTTCACATGTTGAACATGAATACGTAGAACACACAGAAAAGTTAGGTTTCATTTTTTTAAGAAGACAGGAGAGGGTCCCAGCAATATAGGCTGAGGTACATGATGTAAATTGTATCATGTATAGTTAGCTCGTATGACTCAGCAAAATAACTTGCAGGCAAACATGAGTGAATCATTACAGTTCATAACTGAAAGCAGCCTCAGACTTAAGTAGGCAACACTCATTTATTTTAACATTAGGAATGCATGATAGTTTCGGGTTCTATTGTGCAATCTTTTTTGATAAAATTTCAAATATTTCTGAAAGCTCAACTAGGTACATGCAAATAGGTTCTCCAGTGTTTATTGAATGGATGCTAGCTGAACTGTTTGGTGTTATGAGAATACCATGCACATTCGAGATTGGATTATTAATTTATGTGACTTCAGCTGGCAATGTCTGTAGTGTATTTTATTTCTTTATTCTTGTCTCTACCTTTAACATTTTTGTTTTCCCTTAGTAAGTAGGACCAGTAAGCTACCTAAAGCCGGTTGTAACTTTGATTTTTCTTTAGGAACCCTCTTCACAGTATGAATTTGCTTAACTAGCTCTTAATTACAGTAACATGTTTTCTTCCTTATAAATATTTGTTTTTTCTTGTTTCTTCATTTTAAAATATGTTACTTATATTATCATTAAGCTGCTATATAATCAACTGCATTCTAGTCTTAAATTGTATTGTACTAGTCTTAAATTGTATTGTACTAGTCATTGCTACTACCTGTTTAGTGTTTTATCTGTTTAGTGGAACTTATGTTCCCGGGCCTCTACTGAAAATGGACCTATATCCAGTTAGTCTAGCCTGGTTAACAAATGTAAAATAAATAAATAAATAAATTTATTTATTTCCATTTGTTAACTGGGAAAGTCTGACTGGGCACATAAATAGCCCATTTTCAGAGGAGGCCCAGGGAGAAAAGCTTCATAAATCAACAGTTCAAAAATACAACAGTTCAAAAATACAGCAGTTCAAAAATACTATATAGACAAACATATGGCTCCATAAAGTACAACAATATAACAGTTCAAAAATACAAATAAGATACAAAGTGACTGGAGTTCTATTCATAGGTTCATAAGTGTGTACTAGGCTAATGGCCTTGGAGCCTTTACAAGCCTAGCCCATAGGATTACCTGGCATCGTGCCACCCGACCTTAGTTTCCAGTGTCTCTGACGAGTAGAGCCACTGGAGTGATCCCCGGGGTGAATTTTCTATTTCCCATCCACTCATCAAGATTTCGCTTGAAGAGAGCCAGTGAGGCTCTCTGCTTGACATGTATGGGAAGTCTATTCCATAGCATGGGCAGTCTCTGGGTAATGAACCTGTCCCTCCAGCACGTTTTGTTGATTGTGGTAATGAGGATGAGGTCTATGGAGTGTGTGGTGCAGAGGGATTTGGATTTTTTAGATGTAGCATTTCTAAAAGAGCTGGGACAGACATGGCTTTGTAAGTCAAGCAGAGATCGCCTCTACCCAACATGTCTTTCATCCCATGCACGGCACTACAACAGCTCTCCTGTCTTTTCTAAACTCTGTATCACTAGCTAAAGACAGTAACAAACTTATTTCCTGTCTCTTCACTGACCTCTCTAAAGCCTTTGATACAGTCTCTCATAAACGTCTCCTTAAACTAGCAAACTTACACTTCTCTCCGTCCACCATATCTTGGTTTAACAGCTATCTCTCTGATAGACTCCAATCAGTCAAATGGCTCTCAGCTTTCCCCTCTTCTTCCTGTTAAAACGGGTGTTACCCAAGGCTCCATCCTTGGACCACTTCTTTTTAACATCTTTACCAACCTTCTCTACTCTTCCTGTCCTAGATCCTCACTGATACAATAAGCAGATGATTCTACACTTATCACTATTGCTGAATCACCAACTCAACTAAAATCAGACACGCAGTCCTCGTTTAACTCTGTAGAAAACTGGCTATCTGAAAACCAACTTATCCTTAATCCAAAGAAAACCAAATTACTACTCTTTCTCCCTAAAAACCTTAACCACATAAAGTCTTCCTTCTCCATACTGTCACAAAATAATACTCAAACACAGGTGGACACCAGTACAAAACTCTTAGGTGTTACTATTAATGATAGACTAACCTTTGATTTACATGTCAATAATTGTATCCATAAAACACATCTCAAGCTAGGTCTCCTCTATAGAAACAAAAAATATCTTACCAAAAACAGCAAAACTAACCCTTTCAAATGCCTACCACTTACCCACTTTACTTTATAGCTCCCAAATTCTCACCAGCTTCACTGGACTACTAAACAAGTTAGAAACAACTTATAGGTGACTCTATCGTCAGGCACACTGACGTCCCGCTCACCAGGCTGAACAAGGAGAGGGTCATGGTGAGCAGCCTGTCGGGCGCTAGGATCCGCCACATAACACAAGCACTCAGGTCACTCCAAGGCAAGTACAAATATGACTCAGTCATTGTCCATGCTGCTGTGAATGACCTGAGACGTACCTCCCTGGACTACATGAAAAGAGACATAGAGGAGCTCTCTGAGCATGTAGCCCAGGCCGGTATGACCCTGACCTTGAGTAGAATCTTACCCTCACCAAGAATGATGCCACAATATGAAGACAAGATGATCAATTTCAACAATTGGCTTAAGTACTGGTGTCATTCAAAGGGGATCCAATGCCTGTCAGCTTGGGATGATATGCTCGACAAGCCACGATGCTTCGCTAGGGACGGCTTGCACCTGTCACCCCTGGGCTTTTGGATATTGGCAAAGGCTCTTGCTACCCCCATAGTGTCTTTTTTAGGCAAGGCTCAAAAGACAAACCCACCTCCATAGGTATCACAAGGGATAAGAAACAAAGAGTAATGCTACTCAACGCCAGAAGTCTAAACCTCAAGATGCACGCACTCGGAACTCTCCTTAGCATGGAGAACATCGATATCTGTGCAGTAACAGAAACCTGGTTCAGGGCTCCCGAGAGCACCCCAGCACTACCAGGTTATACCTCATACCATGCTTTTCGGCCCCAAAACTTGGACCGAACCACAAAAGGAGGGGGGAGTATCGATATTCATCAAAGATACCCACACCTCCAGGTTGGTGGCAAAGCACGAAGCATCAGAGACTATCCATGTGCAACTAACAGTGGGTAAAACTGCCTTCCAGTTTATAGCCTGCTACAGACCACCCTCCAAACCCAGGAACCCCACTCGGCCTTCCTGAGAACACTGGAAAATATGAAGGTCTCTCCAAACACCATTATATTGGGCGACTTCAACTACCCAAACATAGACTGGGAGCATTACTCTAGCTCCAACACCCTAGCCCAAAGGTTCCTAGAATTTATAAACCCAAATGCTATGGAACAACTTGTTACCACTCCCACAAGAGGGGAAAACATACTGGACCTGATCATCACCAACATGGGGACTCTATGCTCCAGACCAGAAGTGTATCCCTCACTGGTAAGATCAAACTTTAAACTAATCTCACTAGATATTCACATCCCGACCCAATCCCCTGCCCAGAAAACCACAGTGAAAAACTTCTCTAAAGCAAATTTCACACTCCTCAAAACCGAGGTGGAATCCTTCAAAGCCCCCGGGCCTGTGGAAAATACGGCCCAGACTGCAGACCCAATCCTCCAAAGGCAGACGTCCTGTCTGGTGGACCCCAGCCATAAACAAACTATACAATAGAAGGAGGAAGATACTAAATGATAGAGCAAAATCCCAAAAAGGGAAGGCATCACTGATCAGTATTAGCAAAAAACTACGGGCACTCATAAAATTGTCTAAGGTCAGCTTCGAGAGAAAAATTGCACAGGACACTAAGGATAATCACAAGGCTTTCTTTAGTTATGTTAGGAACCTGGGTGGTAATTCCCAGATATGCTCAGAATTAGTCCAAAATGACAAAAAATACACCGAACCCACAGACATTGCCAACATCCTAGCTGACAGGTTCAGCACAAACTTCTCCCCCTCTCCCCACTAAAAGGGCAAATATCTATCCCAGCAGAGTGCTGCCCCCCTGACATCTCAGATGCTCAGGTAAGAGCCGCCCTCTCCAAAGCAAAGAGTGGCGTACAGCAACAGTGGTCCCTCTCCATAAAGGTGGTGCCTCAACGGATCCTGGAAACTATCGCCCCATAAGCCTGACTAGCTTGGTCTGCAAAGTTATGGAAAGGATCATCATGGACCTCATAAATAAAGATATTGGGGACCTACAGACACTGGATCCTACCCAGTTTGGCTTTGTTAAGGGCAGATCCTGCCTCTTAAACCTGGTTGATTTCTTTGAAACAGTCACCAAGGCCATTGACGAGGGGAAGGTGGTCCACACAGCCTACCTGGACCTCGCAAAAGCCTTCGATACAATACCCCACTCGGGCATTATAGATAAGCTCACCAGCTTAAATATAAACCCCTTTGTCACTAGATGGATTGCAAACTGGCTCAAGGACAGAACCCACATGGTTAGAATTGCTGGAGCCATGTCAGACTCCAAACCAGTTACAAGTGGTGTCCCACAAGGCTCAGTCCTGGGACCTCTCTTGTTCGGTATATATTTCTCAGAGGTACAGGCCAACACGGAAGGACTGTGGCTGACCAAGTCCGCAGATGACTGCAAACTGGGCGCCATAATCAACTCTCCAGCCGACACAAGCATCCTCCAAAAGGGCCTCATAGAAACAGACAACTGGTGCCAGAGCCATGGCCTCAAGCTAAATGCCAAAAAGTGTACAGTCATCCCCTTTGGCAAAAACAAAGTGCCCACAAATTACCACATAGGTGGTAATCCATTAAGTACAGAAGAAGTAATTAGGGACCTGGGGACCCAAGTTGATAGCAATCTCTCATTTGACAACCACGTGGCCAAAGTGGTTAGAAAAACATTTTATATAGCCCACCTAATCATGAAGGGATTCACATCTAGATCAGGGAGGTCATCGTGCCTCTTTACTCATCCCTCATCAGGCCCATAATTGAGTACAATGCCCCTTTTGGGATGTACCTTACCAGACACCAGCAGCAACTGGAAAGACCCCAAAAGTACCTCACCAAGAGGATCAAAGGGCTCAAACAGATGCCATATGCTGCCCGGTTAAAGAAACTCCAGCTCTACTCAGTGGCATACCGCCTGTTCAGAGGCGATCTGTGCCTGACGTATAAAGCCATGTCCAACCCGAATTAATGGACATGCTGCACCTCAGAAAATCCAAATCCCATCGAGCTACGTGCTCGAGAGACTTGAAACTCAGCACTGAAATAAATAGGACATGCTGGAGGGACAGATTCATAACCCAGAGGCTCCCTTCACTCTGGAATAAAATCCCAGTCCAGGTTAGGCAGAGTCCCTCATTGACTCTCTTCAAGAGGAATCTTGATGAGTGGATGGGAGATCGTAGGTTTACCCCGGGTATCACTTCTGTGTCACTGTTAGACAGAGGCACAGTATACTAACCTCGAAAAAGGGCATAGCAAAATAAATTTAAAATAGGTGGCGAAAGCCAAACACATTCTGGCTAGGCTTATAAAAGTCCTAGGGCAAATAGCCTAGTATGAACCTATGAACCTATAACAGGATTGCTAGATTTGCTGCCCAAAATTCTTACAAGTCCCATCATTGTCTCTCACTATAAGAACTAAATTGGTTAGAATTACCTAACCTGCTTTGGTATAATCAGTTTCAGATTATTCATTCCATTCTCTACAAACCCTCTTTCTGTCAAACTATCTCATCTCTAATCTCTTATTACCTACCCACTAGATTACTTCACAGTTCTGAACAAGGCTACTAAAAATCTACAAACCAAGGATGAAAATGGGTCACCTAGTCTATAGCTTTAACCCTTCCAGGGCCTGGAATAGCCTACCACTAGATATAAGATCCCTTGAACATCCCAATCAATTCAAAACTGCTACAAAAAATACCTTCATGAAAAATGGATTTGCCATTGTAATTATCCCCCATAAACACTCCCCTATAACCTTCTACTTCTCTTCTCTCTTCCTTCCCTTCAATAAACAAACCTACTACTTTATCTTCTCCTTTTGGTACATTTTATTTATTTATTTATTTATTGTTTGTTAACCGGGTTAGTCCAGCTGAGCTTGTGGCCCATTTTCAGTGGAGACCCGAGGAGAAAAGCTCCGAATACAAATACAGACAGACATTTGCAACATCACAACATATAAGTACAAAGTTTTGTAAAACTTGGAAAAGGCAAAAATACAGAAAGTTGCCACATTAGTAACAGATAATGTGAGTATCTTATATCAAAATTATTATGTACAGGAAATAACAGTTTTACATTGATAGATACACTGCTTAGAGTGTCAGTTTGAGAATATGTGTAAGGCAGGCTAGAGGGAGGCATGCAAAAGAAATAGGAAAGATATATAATAATAAGAATATATAATATAAAGAATAATTTGGAAAGATGTAAAGAGAAAGACCTATGACATATTGTTAAATTTAGCAAAGAAAAATTATTTATGAGTGTAGTTAGTGGTGTGGGTGTTTTAGGTAGGAGCATGTGAAGGACATTCCCATTTGGAGGCGAGATGGGAGTGAAGCATGGATTTGTAGTTGTTATGGTTTGGTATGTTACGTAGTGGTATCACTGTACAAATATAACTAGTAAAATATTTCAGCTATGTAACTATTGCACTATTATGTATATAATATGTAATTATGAATGTATCCCTCTGATTAATGTATTTCTATGTATTTCACGCCACAGTTTAATGTATGACACTGTAATGCAATAATGTGTGGTACTGATGAATGTAATGTGTGGCACTGTGATGCAGTAATCTGTGGTACTGATGAATGTATTTCTATAGGTATTCAATATGTACTTAATATGTAAAATTTCTATTTTCTGTTGGAGCTTATAATAATTGTAATAACAATAGTAACTAACTATACAATAATAGTCAGATAGTTTTTAGGGTTCTTGTACACAGACCTGAAGAAGTCTAGAAGGACGAAAGCGATCTTTGTTAAATATAGGTTATAAAAATAGAATATGATTTTTTACATGCAAAGTGTATATGTATATATTTATATATATTTTTGATTGCCAAATGGACTAAGGTTGATATATTTCCAGCCATGTAGTATATTGTCTTGGATAAAATCACAGACTTAATAATCTACTTAATAATCTGGTTAAATAAGAGGTACCACATCATTTTACATTTTATTTAAAGTACATAAGGGTTATATTGTGTCTACATCATATGAGCGAATTGCACAAATTGCGAACGCTCATAATATCGAACGTACCAGATCTCGAAGTGCTTTTTCTGAGATTGTGGGACAGTGAAGAAAGGGATATTTGCCCTTTCCTCACTGTAGTGCGATCTCGGAGTTGGAATATATATTTAGCGGGGGTGCAGCCCCCCACAATAGGAAGTTTGAGGTCCGGTACATTCGATATTATGAGCGTTCGCAATTTATGCGATTCACTCATATGATATAGACCCGTTATATTATTATGACAGCTACTAAGTAGGGCAGGACCAGCTTGAATGCCACACTGATGGGGGAAGGGATGTGAATTTAACATGTGTACCAATAACACTTTGTTTTACAGCACAATAAACCACTCCCTTGCCTGATAAAAAGTATATATATATTTAGAAAGCTTGTGAGGAAATTATTACTCTAGACATCTGCAACAACTGGAAAGACCACAGAAATACCTCACTAAAAGCATCACAGGCCTAAAGCAAATGCCCTATGCTGACCACCTTAAAAAACTCCAGCTATACTCTGTTGCATATCATCTACTCTGAGGCGATCTCTTCTTAACATACAAGGCCGTGTCAAACCCAGAGCTGTTGGACATGCTACACTTAAAGAAAACCCAAACCCTCAGAGCCACACGCTCCAGGGATCTAAACCTTGTCATCACAATAAACAAAACATGCTGGAGGGATAGGTTTCTGACCCAGAGACTCCCCAGACTCTGGAATAGACTGCCCATATATGTCAAGCAGAACACCTCTTTGGCCCTCTTCAAAAGGAAGATGATGATGATTAGCTGGGAGAAAGGAAATTCACCCCAGGGATCACATCAGTCGCCCTGCTAGACAGGGGTCCAGGGAAGTAAATAGTGTGGGAAGAAATAGCCAGGGAATTGTTATGGCTAGGCTTGTATAGGCCCTAGGGTTGATAGCCTAGTACCAACCATTTCACTCTGTAGTTCATGTAGAACACAGCCAGGGATATTGTCAGTTTCCATAGAAGCTGTATTCTTTGCCTTGGACAGCGCTTTTTTAAACTGTGCAGCAGTAATACTGGGTGCCTGGCAATCTACTGATATTGTGATTGGTCCTTTGGGGGAGTAAAGTTGGCACTGAATTTTTCGGACAGTATATTGTCAATATCTGTTGGCTCGATATAGCAGGTACCATTGTACAGTAGTTCAGAGCAAATCTGGGTATTGCCATGGAAATTCTTTACATAACTATAGAAGGCCTTGTGGCTGTCTTTACTATCTGCTGCAGTTCTGTTTTCATAGCTAGCTTTAGAGGATTTGATGAGGGATCTCAACTTTTTGATGAGGCTGATAAGGGAGTTTTTCCAGTCTTGGAACTTTACCTTATTCCGCATCAGTTTCTTCCTTCGGTTGTAGAGTTTGTTTATGGCAGGGGACCTCCCGATTGGCTTCCTTTTTTATGGAGGAGAGCATCTTGGTTCTACTGGGTATGGCAAGATCCATGCATTTGTGTATGTGTTGGTACAGTGCATTGGTGTATGATTTGGAGGGCATGCAACTATTTTCCATTTGCATGGGTGCCGTAAAGTTAGCCACCTCTGTTTTTAGGAGCCCAAAGCTATCTTTGGAGAAGTTTTTCATGGTGGTTACCTTTGCGGGGGGGGGGGGGGTGGATTTCCAAGGTGATTTGTTTGTGGTCGGATCTAACCAGGGAGGAGTTGACTGTTGGTGTATAGCAATGGTCACCAATGTTAGTAATGACCAGGTCAAGGATGTTGCCACCTCTAGTGGGGGTAAGAACGAGCTGGTCCAGGGCATTGGAATTAATGAATTCCAGGAAATGTTGGGCAAGTGTATTGGTACATGAGTAGTTTTCCCAGTTAATGGAGGAGTAGTTGAAGTCACCCAGTATGAGAGTGTTAGGTTGGATCCTAGTATTTTCCAAGGTGCTTAGGAACATGGAGTGTGAGTTTTGGGACATTGTTGGGAACCTATAGCAGGCTACGACCTGAATTGCTGTCTTACCCACTGTTAGCTGCACCTGAAGTGTCTCTGATGTGTTATGTTGGGCTACCAGTCTGGAGGTGTGCGCATCCTTTATGAATATGGAAACACCACTGCCTTTGGAGCTTTGGTCCAAGTTCTGGGGCCAAAAGGTGTTGAATGAGTTATAGCCTGGTAGTGCAGGGGTGCTTTCTCCTGCTTTGAATCAGGTCTCTGTTACAGCACAAATGTTGATGTTCTCCATTTTAAGGAGTGCTTCGAGTGAGTGCATTTGAGATTTAGACTTCTAGTATTGAGCAGCATTACACTCAGACTGCATTTATTTGTAGCTGTTACAGTGGTGACTTGGTCTTTGGAACACAGCCTAAAAAAGGCACTATAAGGGTGGCAAGAGCCTTCGCCAGTATCCAGAAGCCTAGGTTTGACAGATGCAGGCCATCTTTGGCAAAGCATCGAGGTCTGTCAGTCATGTCATCACAGGCAGATACTGGATCCCCTTGGAATGACACCATAAACTTAGCTAATTGTTGAAATCAATCATTTTCTGCTTGTACTGTGGTATCATTCTAGGTGATGGTAGGATGCTGCTTAGGGCTAGGGTCATACCTGCCTGGGCTACATAATCCAAGAGCTCCTCCATGTCTCTTTTCATGTAGTCCAGGCAGGTACCATCTCAAGTCATTCACACTCACATGTACAATGACAGAGCATATTTGTACTTGTTGTTGAGGGACCTGAGTGCATGTGTTATGTGGTGGATCCTGGCACCTGACAGGCAGCTGACTGTTACTTTCTCCTTATTCGGCCTAGTGAGTGGGAAATCAGTGTACCTCACTATCAAGTCACCTATGACTAGTGTGTTGGCCATGCTGATTTTCCTTAGGGGTTTTGGTTGAGTGGCACACTGTTTAGGAGAGCTATGTGTCTCATGATTAGTGTTGTGTTGTGGTGGTTGAGTGTGTTTCTGCCTTGGAAGCCTCTGCTGTTTGGATAGATTTTTATTGAGACCCTTCACAAAGGTGGGTGTGTGGTTTGTGTTTTTATGTTAAGGCAGTGCTGGTGTGTATTCTGGTGGGCTATGTGTTCCATGTGGTGTGGTGCAAGTGATGACCTTCTCCTCTTGACCAGCTATTCCGGTCTTGGCTAGAGAGTGTGTGTGGCTTCCAGTTTGGATATATAAGTGCATCTCTCACAAGTCTGAGTGTTGGGAGGTAAGAGGAGAGGGTTGTCAGTGTACATGAGGCAGTTGCTACATTGCAGCAGGATGCCCAAGTTCACGAGGTTAATAGGAGAAAGCACAGAGAACTGACCTTTAGACATGCTTGGAGGGGTGGGCATTAATAATAAGTACTGGAGCTGCTTCCTTGTAGAACGTTTAGCGCTGGTAGCACTTTTGTGTGCTACAATAATTGCTACAAGAAATCTGGTAAATTGCTAGACTAATAAGCCAGTAAAAGTGCAGGAGAGGAGAGAACTAGCAGATCTAAGGGAAAAACTGAACAACAGACTTTTTGGCACTGCTCAGAAGCTTACAAACAGTCCTGGGTACAGCAAATCTGTATCTGGACTAGACTAGTTACAGGAAAGGTGGGAAACAAGCGCAAACGCTATCATTAGAATATCAGTTGTGAGATTAATAAGGGGTACATATAGTAGAAAGTAGGGAAAAAGAATACAGATTGTATTTGACTAGTATTTACAATAATAAACAAAATGAGTAACAGAAGAAAACCTATGTGTTTCTAAGGAGGTACAGTAGAGACCAAATGACAGAGTGGAGGAGGAAAGAGAGTAGGTGAGTGAGTAGATTAGGTGAAGATTAATAGGTGATTTAGATGAGAAAAGGGAAGAGAAATATGTCTATATGCCAGCTAGGCAGGATTAGTGCAGGAACAAAGCCAGGAGTTATTAAGGTGTTCCCTCAATAGTTGTTTGAAATTGTTACTGTTGCTGGCATTGAGTATACGTTTGGGTATGTTGTTCTGGGGTCTGGCTATCTTGTATGAGTATAGTGAATCTCCATAACAGTTGTTTTGCTTACTGACTTTCAGAAATCATTTTTTGTATGATCTTAATGTTCTGCTGCTGGAGTAGGGTACTACTAGGTTGTTAATGGATGGACAATTATTTGGGTGATATAGAAAAGAATGGGTGAGAAGTAGTTGATTGAAGGTTAAAAGGTTGGGATGTTCCAGCCAGTTAAGTTGGTGTAGTGCTTTACAGTGATGCATTCTAGTGGGTTGGTTGTAAGCAAATTTGGCCATTTTATAACAGCAAGATTCTAGTTTGTTTAGGTCACATTTTCTTAGGTTTGTGAAAATAGGGGAGGCATATAAGAGTGTTGATAGAAGGTGAGTTTTACAGATGGCAAGCCTGGTGGAATCAGTTAAAAATAGTTTTATTCTATATAGGGGACCTAGCTTGAAATGGACTTTCTTGATAACTAAGGCTAGGTGTTTATCAAATTTGAGATCCTTGTCTGTGGTGACCCCTAGTAGTTTTGCATGGTCTACAGGTTCAATGAGGGTCTTCTTTGAAGAATAGCTGGAAAAGGTAGTAGTATCAATAGCTTTTTTGCTACTGGAAAAGAGCATACGTTTTGTTTTAGAAGGGTTGAGAATCAGCTGAGAGTCGGAAAGAAACGTCTCTATATCTAGAAAGGATTGTTACGTTTTAAAAAGAGTAGACATGGAAAGAGCAGTGTATATGAGAGTGAAGTCATCGGCATAGTAAACTATTGAAGCATATTGGGTAGCAGTGCAGAGACGATTTGTGAAAATTGTGAAGAGTAGCAGACCAAGAATAGACCCTTGGGGTACACCAGTAGAGACATGTAAAGGAGGTGAGAGATCCTTTTGCCATTTAAATGACTGCTGTCATTTGGTTAGGTAACTAATAAACCAGATAGTTCATTAATGAGTTTTGATGGGGAGACCATATCAAAGGGCTTGGACAGGTTGAAGAATATGGAGGAGGTGAGTAGGCCATTGTTCCCGTGTTGGTTGATGGTATAATGAAACTAATGAGACCAGTATTTGTACCATGTTTAGTTTGGAAACCATGTTGGGTAGGGGGTATTAGATTGTTTTTTAGGAGATGGTTAAGTAGTTGGGTGTGGATGTATTTTTCCAGAATATTTTGCTATAAAGCAGAGAATGGCAATGGGTCTGTAGTTGGATAGATCTGTGGATGTGCCACATTTATGGAGATGGATAATATGGGACACTTTCTATAGTGTAGGCACATATTGTTCTGTGCTAGATCAATTAATAAGAATGGATAGGGGATAAGCAATAACATCTGCAGCAAGTTTAAGGTACTCATTGAGCAGCTGGTCAGCACCAGGGGAGGAGTTTTTAAGTTTAGATAGTAGATGAGATGAGTTTGCATCGGTTGAATGTGAAAGGAGTCAAAGTTTGTTTCTAAAGTGGTGGGAACAGATATTTCTGAGTTTTAGTAATTATTTACAAGTGATTTAACAGAGTTGATAAAATATTATTAAATTGGGTGGCTATATTTTCAGAGATGTCAGGAGTATGATGTGTTTGTAAACTAGCCTAAGATGATGAAAACTGGAAGACACTGAGAAAATATACCTCCAGTTAGAAGAAGCAACCACAAGAGGCAGAAAAGGACAGAAAGCATTTTCTTCTTTCATTATGTGTTTCAAAGAAAACAAGAATTGCACCAGTCTAATATTCCTGTAGAAGAGATCATTTTGTGCACATTGGCATCTCCTGCATTCTCTGAGGGCAATAGGCTTATGATGAAGATTTAAGACACAGCTTTGTGATCTCTGGAGCAGAAAGAAGGCCCCTTATTTAAATAGACTCTGCTATCTCAGAAGGGTTAAGTTCTGCTTGAGGAGTGCTACATGTGAATTTTTTTTTATAATGTACTTTAAACACCTCACACAATTTTGCACAGATTTTGGTATTCACACACACACACACACACACACACACACACACACACACACACACACACACACATGTGCACATACACACACACACACACACACACACACACACACACACACACACACACACACACACACACACACACACACACACACACACACGTATCTAAGTAGCCACAAACAAACTCTTATACAATTGTACTCACTCACAGAAACACTCACCCAAACAGTAGGCCATGGTAATTTCATATGTTGTCTATCGGGAAGGATGTCATTCATATAAAGCTATGTAACCTATGTAAGTGAAGTAGCTTTTCTTGAAGAAGCCATATCATGAGTGGTTGCTCTGGTTATGTGGTAAATTCTCATCTTTTCTGTTAGTGTCAGGTAGATTTATGGTATTATTCTAGCAACTGTACTGATGGTGCTACTAGGATTTGCTAGCTTTACAGTTTAGTTTATTAGTCTAATGTTATTCAACTGACATATTTACACTTTTGGAGTCAGGTCTGTTGTGCTTGTATGCTATTTTCACATTTGGCTGGTTGTTGTTCATGTTGAATTTTCTTTCTTTTTGATTTAAGATTTTTTTTTTCATTTAATTAAGGTAAATTTAGTTTATGAGGTCTGATTTTTGCATTTGCAGGGATTTCGTGTTTTTGGGTTATTTCTGTGAATACAGTATATGTAAGATTCAAGTAACTGAATTATGGTGACTTGTTACATGAATAGAATGGATAATAATTTATAGATGTGCTTGCAGTGCTAATTAATGTCCAGTGATGTTCATACATTCATACCAGACTACTGATCAAGTAGATTGTTTTTAGCCTTGCCTCAAGATCCCATTTCATCAGTATCCTACAGCATGAATAACTTCTATCTAATTCTGCCCCCATTCAATGAAGGTTTGAGGGCCCAGATCAAGGGTGAATTTACAGTTTCCCGTCCATTTGTCCAGGCCGCACTTGAATAGTGTCACAGAGTTACTTTGCTTTATATCTAATGGATGTCTACTTCATTAAAGAGATACTGTTTGAGAGAGGTATCTGACTTGCCAGCAGGTCTTGTTTATACTGTGGTAGCAATGCAGTTCTTTAGCACAGGTGTTTAGGGTGTTGTTTGTTTTGAGGATGTGTAGGAAATCACATAGGACTGGATCCTTCTAGGCTTTGTAGTTGAGGCAGAGGTGCCCCCTTCAAGAAACTGTAGGAACAGGGATGAGAGAAAGTGCTTTTAAATGGTCTGTGTAGCACAAGAAAAACATGCTATTGATTCTCTTATTGAGGAAACACTGTGGTCTTTCAAACTTGAGTCATATTTATGTGCTTGTATGTATGTGTGTGTGTGTGTGTGTGTGTGTGTGTGTGTGTGTGTGTGTGTGTGTATATATATATATATATATATATATATATATAGAAAGGTGCATTATATTTTATTATGGGTCTGATGAGTGAAAAGTAAAAAGGGCTGATAACTGAGTTAGAAGATATACCTTGATAATCATTCTAACTAGATAAAATAATTTGAATCTGTATCGGCAAGCCAAGCCAAGTAATTCCAGGAGACCGGATCCAACCACGTATCAAGCGTTTATTCAACCAGTATAAAACAACAGTAAAAGTTAAGCGCTTTCATCAGTAATAAAATGACTTCATCAGAACATTGTATCTAAAAACATTTGCCCTTAAATAGTTTAAAAGCCCGCCTTTAGCATCAATTATTCAATTATGTGCAGCCTTATCTTAAACAGATATACACTTCACGTCCATTTATATTTACACATTAGATGCACTACTAAAATAAACTATAATGTTCCTCAGGTTTATATTGTACCATATGTATAAATAGATTTCATTATTTGATATCTAATTTAATGCATTGTATATATATTTACATTAATATTTTGTGTTGAGATGTTTGTTTGTATACTACGCCCTTATAAGGGGTTTTGTAGGTATCATTTCATTAAGTCCTGGTAGTGTAGCTGCATTGAGTCGTATCTGCCATTTCACTTCTTTTTCTCCCACAACTGCCTTTATATTACCCCCTCTGGGATTTCGTTTGACCACTTCCAAAATTGCAAATTTAAAACCTGTACACCCTAAGTTGTTTAACAGGTGTCTTGATAGTGCATTATTAATATCACATTTTCTAATGCAATACAAGTGGTCATAAATTCTGTTTTTAAAGTGACGATCTGTTTTTCCTACATAATAATTCATACAGGTGTCACATATTGCTATATAAATCAAATGTTGTGTTTCACAGTTGCCATGGCTTAGCCATACCTTACTTTTAATTTTGTTTTTTAAGATAATAAATTCTTTTTCAAGAATATATCTACAATAATTGCAGTTTCCACACTTCTTAGTGCCTTTTTTCCTACCCTTATCCTTCCTTTGAGAGTTGTATTTAAGCTCTATCATTCTTTTTAAGTTCGTGCCAGTTTTATATACAAACTGTGGTCTAATAGGTATCCTATCTTTGATAGCATAGTTGCAAGTTAGAATATTCCAATTATTTATAATGGTATCCTTAACCTTCTTACTATGTTTTCCATATTTTAATACACATGCTTTAGTAAATTTATCATTTGTGTTATCCTTGTGTGTATTAACATCTTTGCTGATGTCATTGCTTTTCTGTAAACCAATGCCTAATAAGGGAAGATATTTCTTCCCCCATTCGTTCGATACATATGTAGTTATATCATTGACTAATTCCATGGGATATCCTTTTCCTTTAAACAGTTTGGCAATAAAGGACAATTCACTTAACATTTCATGCTTGAGTGATGTCATCCTGGCAGCTCTTATACATTGTCCTTTCACTATGCTGCGTTTTGTTTGATATGAATGGGTACTATCATAATGGAGATATCCATTACTAAAGGTAGTCTTTCTATGTATTTTGGACTGGAATGATGCCCCGTCATTATATACATATACATCCAGATAATTGATTCCTTGGGTATCAAACTGATATGTAAACCTAACAAAATCAGTTGTTTGATTGATATAACACATAAGGTTATTCAGCTCTTGTACATCTCCATTCCAAAGGACAAAGATGTCATCCAGATATCAGACGTATGTATTGATATGTGACTTCCAATAGGAGTTCAATATGAATTCCTCCTCCCAGTCCAATAATACAAGATTTGCATACATGGGGGCACAAGCTGCCCCCATAGCCACTCCTGTTGTTTGCCTATAGTACTCTCCTTCATAATAGATATAATTGAAGTCAAGTACTATATCCATAAATGTTATGAGCAAAGATATCTCTTCTTCGTGTAAACCACTATGTTTCCGTATACTATCCATAAATCTATTTAAACCTTCATTCTTGGGAATAAATGAAAAGAGATCTTGTATGTCAATAGTGACAAAAATTAACTCTGGACTCCATATCTCCTGTTTGAATATTCCCAAGAATTCCCAAGAATCTTTCGTAATATGTTTAATGATGTTATACATGTGTTTGAGTTTGTAGTCTATAACTTTACCAAATGGAAAGACTTTACTATCACTCCCTGATATTATGGGTCTAAATGGGGGGTCTGCTAAATTTTTATGAATCTTGGGAATTCCTTTAATTGTAGCCAAAATAGGGAAATCCACCTTAAGGAATTTATAAAGTTCTTCATCTATTCTATTTTCTAATAAAAATTCCTCTAAGTATGAATCTATTCTACCATAGGCTATATTTACTTGATTAAGTGAAGATACCTCATACTGTACAGGATTGTTAAGCAAATCGAATATTTTGCTGTTATATTTTTCCTGATCATATAGTACAATTCCTCCCCCTTTGTCCGCAGGCATAATCCTGATGTTATTCTCATTTAATGATTCAAGAGCTAAATTGACTTGCTTGTATATCAATGAATCTCTTTGATTATACTTGAGTTTTTTAAATAACTTGTAAATTTCAGTATTGATAACATTTTCAAAAGAAAGCAAGGTCTTGTCCATGGGGGGGGGGTGGTGAATGAGCTCTTTTTTCTTAATTCAAAAACACTTTTTTGAGAGGAATTATTATGGAAAAATATCCCTAAGTTAAGTTTCCTTAGGAATAATTTAAATTCCACTAATGTATCTGTAACATCAAAGGATTTGTCAGGTATATATTTCATTCCTTTAGAAAAGATATCAACTAGCTCAGGTATAACATCGTGTGTGCTATAATTATAAATCTTGACTTCTCCACTGATAGATTGATTACTAGATATAGCCCCTCCCCTCTGATGGATAGTTTGATTGGGGGAGTTATCTGTTACCTTAATGCTTTCATCATACATATCAAATGGTTCCCCTAATATTCCTTGTATTTGTTCCACCTGTTTTGTCCTCTTCCTCTCCGTTTTGCTGTCTGCCAGTGATCTTGTTTGTTGAAAATTTCCCCCTCCCCTAAAAAATCTTCCTCATATGCTCTCGAATATGTTACTTCTTGATATCTATCTTGGTGTACTTCCTCATTAACTTCTCTATTATGTTTGCCCTTCCATCTGTATGCACTTCCTTTTTCATATTGTAGCAAATCTCTCTGTAGTTTTTTGCACTTCCTTTCAAACACTTTTTTGCAATTATTTTCTGCATATTCATATTGTTTACTATATAGTTTTTCCCATTGTGGGAATAACATATCCTTTTTAATTTCTTTACTCATACATTCAACTTCCTGCAACAAAATGCTTATCTTTGTATCATTACATGTAATAATGAACTGCATAAATTGCTTGCCAAAATCATTAAACATCTCATTACACTTCTTAATATTGTTCGCATTCATTTCAACCCCCATAGGTTCTTTAAAAAACCTTAGACCCATCGGGACTATATTACTCTCTACACATTTACGCAAGTACATATTTTCCACTTGCAATATTTTTATTTTGTTGAGTTTGTTGCCGAAACCATAAATCATGTGTTTCAATGAACTAAAATTCTCTACCTTGTCCTTATTTATATTTTCCAAACCTTTTTTAACATTAAAGTCAAAAGGTATATGCATAAATTTGTCCGCATTGAAGTTGAAGTTATCCAAACTATCATTATCGGTACAGTACCTTTGAACGTTTTGTTGACATTTGCGTTCGTTTTCTCTGAGGCTATGTATGTCCGTGCTAGCAATAGGCGTTTTGGTTTCGCCCCCAATATCAAATATATATCCTCCTCTTGGTTACCCGACACGGTGGAAAAATTCAATACACTTTTCTGTCCAGTTGCTGGTTTATGTACATCCTTCCTCGGCGTGCAGTTCACCTGAAGTGGTGATGAATGACTTCTCTGCCCATTCAGGATCTCCTCGTCACTTGCATTGCCAATAGAGGAATGGGATGTTCCTAATACGTTCTTGTAATTAGGTTGCACAACATTTTTTACAGAGGTAGAAGACGGTGTAAGCAGTTCAAGTAGGCGTGTTAATTCGCCTTTTAATATAGCCATCTCGGAATGTATTTTGTCCAGTTCTTCTCGGGTATTAGAAGAACCTAAGCCTGATATGTCCTGGGAGGAATCCATGTCAGCACAACGACTAAACAAATAAACAGCCTGGAATCCAACAATATGAATCTGTATCGGCAAGCCAAGCCAAGTAATTCCAGGAGACCGGATCCAACCACGTATCAAGCGTTTATTCAACCAGTATAAAACAACAGTAAAAGTTAAGCGCTTTCATCAGTAATAAAATGACTTCATCAGAACATTGTATCTAAAAACATTTGCCCTTAAATAGTTTAAAAGCCCACCTTTAGCATCAATTATTCCATTATGTGCAGCCTTATCTTAAACAGATATACACTTCACGTCCATTTATATTTACACATTAGATGCACTACTAAAATAAACTATAATGTTCCTCAGGTTTATATTGTACCATATGTATAAATAGATTTCATTATTTGATATCTAATTTAATGCATTGTATATATATTTACATTAATATTTTGTGTTGAGATGTTTGTTTGTATACTACACCCTTATAAGGGGTTTTGTAGGTATCACTTCATTAAGTCCTGGTAGTGTAGCTGCATTGAGTCGTATCTGCCATTTCACTTCTTTTTCTCCCACAACTGCCTTTATATTACCCCCTCTGGGATTTGGTTTGACCACTTCCAAAATTGCAAATTTAAAACCTGTACACCCTAAGTTGTTTAACAGGTGTCTTGATAGTGCATTATTAATATCACATTTTCTAATGCAATACAAGTGGTCATAAATTCTGTTTTTAAAGTGACGATCTGTTTTTCCTACATAATAATTCATACAGGTGTCACATATTGCTATATAAATCAAATGTTGTGTTTCACAGTTGCCATGGCTTAGCCATACCTTACTTTTGATTTAGCATCGTTGCAAGTTAGAATATTCCAATTATTTATAATGGTATCCTTAACCTTCTTACTATGTTTTCCATATTTTAATACACATGCTTTAATAAATTTATCATTTGTGTTGTCCTTGTGTGTATTAACATCTTTGCTGATGTCATTGCTTTTCTGTAAACCAATGCCTAATAAGGGAAGATATTTCTTCCCCCATTCATTCTTCCCTTATTAGGCATTGGTTTACAGAAAAGCAATGACATCAGCAAAGATGTTAATACACACAAGGATAACACAAATGATAAATTTACTAAAGCATGTGTATTAAAATATGGAAAACATAGTAAGAAGGTTAAGGATACCATCATAAATAATTGGAATATTCTAACTTGCAACGATGCTATCAAAGATAGGATACCTATTAGACCACAGTTTGTATATAAAACTGGCACGAACTTAAAAAGGATGATAGAGCTTAAATACAACTCTCAAAGGAAGGATAAGGGTAGGAAAAAAGGCACTAAGAAGTGTGGAAACTGCAATTATTGTAGATATATTCTTGAAAAAGAATTTATTATCTTAAAAAACAAAATCAAAAGTAAGGTATGGCTAAGCCATGGCAACTGTGAAACACAACATTTGATTTATATAGCAATATGTGACACCTGTATGAATTATTATGTAGGAAAAACAGATCGTCACTTTAAAAACAGAATTTATGACCACTTGTATTGCATTAGAAAATGTGATATTAATAATGCACTATCAAGACACCTGTTAAACAACTTAGGGTGTACAGGTTTTAAATTTGCAATTTTGGAAGTGGTCAAACCAAATCCCAGAGGGGGTAATATAAAGGCAGTTGTGGGAGAAAAAGAAGTGAAATGGCAGACACGACTCAATGCAGCTACACTACCAGGACTTAATGAAGTGATACCTACAAAACCCCTTATAAGGGCGTAGTATACAAACAAACATCTCAACACAAAATATTAATGTAAATATATATACAATGCATTAAATTAGATATCAAATAATGAAATCTATTTATACATATAGTACAATATAAACCTGAGGAACATTATAGTTTATTTTAGTAGTGCATCTAATGTGTAAATATAAATGGACGTGAAGTGTATATCTGTTTAAGATAAGGCTGCACATAATTGAATAATTGATGCTAAAGGCGGGCATTTAAACTATTTAAGGGCAAATGTTTTTAGATACAATGTTCTGATGAAGTCATTTTATTACTGATGAAAGCGCTTAACTTTTACTGTTGTTTTATACTGATTGAATAAACGCTTGATACGTGGTTGGATCCGGTCTCCTGGAATTACTTGGCTTGGCTTGCCGATACAGATTCATATTGTTGGATTCCAGGCTGTTTATTTGTTTAGATAAAATAATTTCCTAATGACAGTGAATATATGGTGATCAAAGAACAGTTTATTGTCAACAAAAGTACCCAAATGTATAATAACTATGTCCATTTTCAAAGGGATGTTATCTGTGTGGTGGGTGCATGGGTGCCCATGTTTTCTAAAGGACACAATGCTATATTTCTTGACAACAGCTTAAGTCTATGGTCTAGGCACCACTTTTGTTGTACATATTAAGACCTCCTGGAGAATCTGGAAGTCAGTTATGGAGTTTATGACAGCTCTGTTTGTAGTTATCTGCAAGCTTAGTCAGCCAAAGGCCCTTAAAATGTGCTTAACAACAGAGAAGTAAATACCAAAGAAAAGGCCCAAGGACTCATCCCTGAAGGACACCACTAGTAATGACCCCTTTCAATGACACCAGGACTACCTACACTAATCGATTTAGTTGGGTTAGTAAACCACTTTGCTATCTGGTGGGTAACAAAGGAGTTTATATTTCATTTGATTAGCTTGTTGATAATGCCAGAAAGTGGGATGGTATCAAAGGCCTTGTCTATTTCAAGGTAAGCAGTGTGAACTGCTTATAATACATCTGTGACTGGTTGAAAGAAGTCCTCCACGTTTATGAGGCAGGATCTACCTTTAAAAACTGGTTTAAATCAAGGATTGTAGACTACTGATGTCTTTGTTAATAAGTTCCATAATGATATACTCCATTGCTTTATATATAAAGCTGATGAGGATTATAAGTCTGTAGTTTCCATGATCAGTGGTGGCCTTCCCTAATGAAATGAGATAACTATTGCTGTTCTCCACACTTCCAGCTTAAATCCATTGGAGAGGCTGAGATTGAATAGGTTTAGTAGCAAGCCTATAAGGCTGTGCTTGGTGCTGACCAAAAGGTAGCCCGACACATTACTTGGCCCTATGGAGTTAGTGATATTTTAGCCTTGAAGAGAGCCCTCAGGACATATTCCAGAGTGATCTGTGGGCATGCTAATATGTGCAACAACATTAGTGGAAACTAAATATGCAAAGTTTGAGTTAAATGTAACCACTAAAATGCTGGCTACATCTTCTGGGATGAGTTAATCTTGTTGTTATGTGTTGATAAGTACATTGCTAGGTGCTGCTTCTAATGTTCCTGACATAGTTGAAAAAGGCTTTGTGATTGTCCTTAACATAGGTGACAATTTTCAATTCATACATTCCTTGGGAGAATTTGATTTTTGCTTCTGAGTGCTTTGTTAATTTTTCTGAGTTCACACTTAGAGCTTGGGGTATTAAATATGTTCTTATGGGCAATAAGTTTCTTCTTGTTGTTATATAGTTTGTTTATATAATAGATTCCAGTGTAGGAGTTTATTCCTGAACTTGGCATTGTATTTGTGGCTAAGTAGGACAAATGCCTCAATATATTCCTTTAGCGAAGCATAGAAACTGTCTGTGAAAGTAGCAATATGTGAGACAGAACCATAAGAGGTAGGAGTGTGCTTAAATTTCTTCAGGGCATCAGCTAACTTTAATAGATTTGAGTTCATAGAACGGTAAAACTCTTCATCTCGTTTTATTAACTTCGTTGCTATATCCCTTTATAAGTGCACATTGTTAGGATAATTTCACGTGTGAGTGTGTGTGTGTGTGTATGTGTGTGTGTGTGTGTGTGTGTGTGTGTGTGTGTGTGTGTGTGTGTGTGTGTGTGTGTGTGTGTGCAGTAAGGCATGAAGAGGTGTGCATGGGACAAATATTATTGCAGACCCAAGGGTTTTGTGAGGCATGAACCCAAAGGCCAAGTCACTTACAATCCCTGTGTATGTGGTCATATCGATCCCACATATACCTCCAGGTACCTTACTGCACTTATAAAATGGGCATTTTTCCATCTCAGTTTTATGTTAAGTAGCTTATGTATGATATATACATTTTAAAGAGTCTACTACAGGCTCCTGCATGCTAGTAGCTCTCAACATAAATGTTCGCTGCCACTTGCTTGAAAAAGTAAGAGCTTGAACTCCCACCAGCCCAGTTTCATGTTTTGACTTAGCTCTCCCAACTTCCAACCCCTAAAACTGTATAATCCTATCAGAAACCTAATCTAACCCTAAAACTCCAACCCAGTTCCCAACCTGAGCCCTCTCTCCCTTAGCCTAAATTTCCAACCACCCTCCCTACACCTAAATTCCTAGATAGCAAAATAATACTATGCCCCACTCTTTAAACCTAAAATTCTCTTCCTGCTCCCTAAACTTAAAACTCCATCGTCACTCCCTAACTCTAAAATTCCCCTCCCATTCCCTCCCCAGAGCTGCTGCATTTACATTGCTTGAACTCAAATAAAAAGTGCTAGTAAGATGCAGCAGTTGATTCCCTGATCTTATATTCGAATTTGAGTATGAGCGGCTACCTACCTGAGCTATTAAAAGCACCAGTCCCTGGCTTCGAGACAATAGTTTTCGAGTGCTTGTGAGTTGAGCACCTGTAGTAGATCTTGTTCTATAGTATATTTTAATGTAAAGTAGTTCTTACAAACATTTTAACTAACTAGTTCTTGTTCAGAGTTACAACTTTTTAGCTATTTGGAATTGTTATGCATTTTATTTATACACATTTTGTTTATTAGAGTACAGCACTGATCACAGTTTGACCAATTTCAGACTCAGCCTGGGTTACATGCCACACTGTAATATTCCAGAAAAATAATTAACACACATGTTACAATGTAAGAGACTAACAAGATTAGAAAGCAAACAAAGCATACAGATGATGAAATTTACATATTTACAAAAGTCAAAGAATACAGACAGTGATGAGTTAAGATGAGAGGAATGCCATCAGGGTAGGCATTTTAGACAGCCATCAGCAGTTACACAATTTCATTTCTAAATGTCATTTTGCAGTTGTTTAATTGCATTTTGGATCCAAGTTGTACAATTTCAGGGTAGCGGCAGTTCATAGATGGTAGGTTGGAACTTCTGCTCAAAATGTTAAGTTTTGCCAGAGTTAAGGCATCTGTTCAACACACACACACACACACACACACACACACACACACACACACACATACATATATATATATATATATATATATATATATATATATATATATATATATATATATAAAATGGGTCCATACCACATCGTCAAACTCACAGGAGTTCAAGCAATGTAATATCGAACCATGACATTCGAAACCCAAGAATTATGAAAACACAGAACAGCAATTTTTTTTTCCAGGGAAAAAAATTGCTGTTCCGGTACAAAAAAAAAAAAAACGTGTACACTTTAAACTTAAACTAATGTGGGGGGCTTCGCCCCCCCCACACCCCCCAACGTGGGGGGCTGTGCCACCCACACCCCCCTACTTAAATATACCAACTCTAAGATTGCACCACAGTGGAAGAAATAGCAAAGCCGTGAAAATGGCCCACGGATTTTTTTCCCTGGGAAAAAAATTGGTGTTCCGTGGCTTTGCTATTTTTGCATTTTGAACATTTGGCAACATATTACAACATTCGGACTCCTGTGAGTTCGACATTGTAATATAGACCCATATATAATATAGCTATGCTTTCATTTCTTGACTATTTTCCTTTTTTTCTCTTTTCTTTCAAATTTTGTGGATATTTTTGGGTTTTTTTTGTTAGTTATGTACAGGGTGACTGCAGAGTCTTCTTCCATTGCTGGTATAAATTAGTGGTTATAGAAAGAAATGGCTGCCAGTGCCACTCAGCTTTTGAAAGCTGTTAAGGAGAAGGGATCTGTGACTGAATAGGTGGTCTAGGCGACCTGCACTAGTTTCCTCAGTGCGTGAAGACAAGCAGTTTATGATAATGGCATACTATGGAATTCAGAAAATGACTCACCTCTCATAGTTATTGCCTACTGCTGGTAGATCAATTACTGAGACAGTGAGAAAATGTGATTCAGCATGTCTCTGAATCACACTCTTTAGCTGACACAAGCACTGTCAGACCTAACAGCATTAGTGTTCTCCCTAGCAGCTCATGCAAGGGCACTCCCCTACAGTCTCTCACACACACACACACACACACACACACACACACACACACACACACACACACACACACACACACACACATACACACACACACACACACACACACACGCGCATTCATTCAGCTTCATTCTCCTGCAGATAAGCGCATCCACAATCCACATGCATACACATGCTAACACACCCACAAACTCCCCATGTTTTCTTTGTATTTACCACACAGTGTCTGGAGTAAATGGATGACAATTATCTTTTGATAACAGTAACTTTGTCCTCCAACAGTGAAATTTTATGCAGCTAGTCAATTCCCACCAGCATAAATCAGGAGCCACTTGAATTTCTGGGTGACAGCCCATGGCTAATTAACATTAGCTGTTCCACCAGATTGCTGCATTAGCATGTAGCTCTGCAAATGAGACCAGCCTCCATACTGAGGCCCCAGTTAGAGAGGAACTAGTAAGGCACTCTAAGAATTGGAAAGGCTTACTGCAAGAGGGAAAACAGCCATGTTAAGGCTTTCTACTTGCAGTAATCCTTTCAGAATCCTAGCCGGAGAAACATGATTTACAAAGGACTTTGTATAATGACACACATAAAATTGATTGAAGGGTCCCTAAGATGACTCCCTGGAAACTCCATTCCAAAATTCTACACAGTTGAAATGTTATGGCACTGCACAGTAATCAGTCAGTTAAAAGAGAAGCTGATAAAACATGAAATGTACTGCTAACAATATTTAAAAAAATTCCTACATCTGTGCCAAAATGTAATCTTTTGAGTTCAGATTTAACATACCATGTATGGATTGCCACTACCGGAACTGTGACTTTGAGTTTGCACAACTCAAATCTAACACAGAATGTATAAATAACTGTAAAATAATACTTACTAATGGAATTCTACATCACACATGACAGATTAACTGAAGAGCCCCATAAACTGACTGCCCTGAAAATTCATGCCAATGTTCCATATAGTTAAACTTATACCCTTACACACAGTTAGTTTAAAATGGGTGGAAGAACTATTATACATTAGAATACACTGCAAAACATATATTTATTATATGTAAACTACCAAATATAAAATTTAAACTGAAAACAAATGCAGAACCCTGTTTTATAAGACCAGTATGATAACTGGGAGAGTGTATTGATCAGGTATTACCACAGTTCAGTGACTGTAAAGCACTTGCCCTTGGATCCTTGCATTACAACACCTCTAGCTGTGCAGTAATATCTGTACTGTGTATATTTCCAGACATCAAATAGAACAATTGTCGACCATCCCAAAGTCAAACACAAATGTCGACTGTGCAGTTGTCAGATACATACACAAACATTATTGCATATACAAGGAAAACAGCCTTTCACTAGCAATCACTACAAAAATCAAACACATATATGCACAGAAAAAAGTGAATTTATATGGGGCTTTGCCTCTCCACACCTCCTTACTTACTGCAATAGCACAACTGATACAACAGGGTAATCATCCCAATAAGCAAAATCCATTTCTGCATGCAATTCAGCAAGTCAGTTATTCAACTGAAAACTTAAACTTCACTTCATTGTGGACTTCCTGACTTGTTTTACATGTAGGATATATATACGTGTGTGTGTGTGTGTGTGTGTGTGTGTGTGTGTGTGTGTGTGTGTGTGTGTGTGTGTGTGTGTGTGTGAATATGGTCTTCCATTAGTAACTTTCCACTCAACTACAAATAAACAGAAAATACAAAACAAAACAAAAATATAAACAACAATTAGCCAAATCTGCAGATTTGCATTATTTGCTCACAAGAGAACCCATCATTGCTCACTCTTATCCAAAGCAAATGGCTACCAGTGAATGAAAGAGCAAACCTACTACTATTCTCCTAGATCTCTGAAATCAAGTTGCCCCCCCCCCCCCCCATTAAACTCCCTGACTCCTCAGTTTTGCATTCAGGGATATAAATGAGGATATATTTTCCCTACATCAAACTTAAAATGGACATTGGCAAAATGGTATTTTGTACAGTTTGAATCTTCCATCTGGTACCAACTCCCAAAACAAGACATGCAAGAAGATACTTAACACATGTTAAAAAACAAGTTGAAAGAACCCCTTCTTAAGCTATGTTCCTTCTATAAAGAAAGTGTTAAGCACAGAAAGGAAATAACTTCAAACAAATTTAAATTGCCATAATGTTGATGCAGTGTGCAATATTCATGCTACAGTCGCTTTTACCTTCCTTAGTATGCACTTTATTGTCTTATTGCTTAGACATCAAAAACTGTATTGTAAATATTGTGCTATTTTTAACAAGTGCCATGTTCCTGAATATTTTTGTAATGACAGTGGTTTCGACAATATGTCAAACCGTGGACCTATTGGCAGGAGTGAGGGGTAGCACAGGTGGATGTAAAA
Source organism: Protopterus annectens (assembly GCF_019279795.1). Taxonomy (NCBI): domain Eukaryota; kingdom Metazoa; phylum Chordata; order Ceratodontiformes; family Protopteridae; genus Protopterus; species Protopterus annectens. The sequence goes on from NC_056741.1 coordinate 917,363,782, forward strand.
GATCACATGGCACTTACCAAAAAGACTAGAGTTCTTTATTGATATATACATTACATATTTACATATTTACATTATTTACATCTATTTACAAATCTCCATAAATTATAAACTTCCATTTAAGCATCCCCCAGTCTTTAATCCACAACCACAACATTATTTTCAATAGAATCTTTGCCAAAGTCCATTTCCATTGTATTTAATTTAATTGTGTCTCTCATTCCATATAGTCCATGAAACATAAACTATTACTCTGTCCATTTTCTTCACTTCTTCCTGTTTTCATCCTCCATAATAACCAAATACTATTATGTCCATATTTATTTGCTCAAATTTTAACAAACTTTTCACCTATTGTGTTCACATATTTCTTTCCAAAATTATTAACTCTTTCACATTTTAAAAACACATGTCCAGTATTGTCTAACTTTCCACATTTATTACATATTATATCTTGCTTTTTCTTGTATGGCACATTTGCCTTAACCAGATTTTCTAATAAACAATCTCCATAAAAAATCATTACATTCTTTAATCTTTTTATAGTTATTATATCTCAACATTATGGCTTTTTTCTTATCTATTTCTAAATCTTTCCATGGATCAATGCAATAAAATGATTTCATAATATTTAAGTGCCATTTCTTTCTAGTTTTCTCACATATAGTCTCTTTTATTTTCTATAACACAATTTTGTTTTGGTACTCTTTCACTTCTTCATTTACAATGCTTTTGCTTCTTTATTAGCTTCCATTCCTTCCCACAGTTCTTTGCATTTATAATAAAGTATCATTTCTATCAAGTTTTTTATTTTCTTCATAATTCCTTTTAATACCTTATATACAATTAAAGATGCTGCATGTACTGTTGGGTTTATTAAACCCAAGCCTCCTTGCTCTTATTTTATATATAGACTATAGAATCTCTCTTTTGACTGGATGTAGTCTAGCACCCCATATAAAAGAAAACATAATCATCTTTAGTTCCTTTTCATACTTAATACAAATCATGTAGCTGTTAGCAACATAAGCAATTTTTCTGTTACCATGGTGTTCTTCCCTAATCCAGCCATTTACATTTAGTTTCACATAGTTCCTTTCATAAATAGATTGTATTACTTGTAATATTTTTTCTTACATTATATGCCTGCAAAATTCCCCATAATGATTTATATTGAATATTATCATAGGTTTTACTTCTATCCTCTATCATAACCTTCACTTCTACATTTTTATTTATGATATCATTAAGTATTTTTCTTATTATGCATAATAACATTTGACTTCCTTTTCCTTTTCTTCAGAATACATTTTGGTCATATATTTTATCCATTTTTGTAACCTTTTTGTTATTATTCTCATAACAATTTTATTATCTGTATTATTCAATATTACAGGTCTGTAATTTTTTATCTCCTCTTTATTTCCTTTTTAAATATAAATTTTATAACTCCTGTACATATCTCTTTCTCTTTAATTCCAGTTTCTAATTATTATTTTGCCACTCCTTAATTCTTTATACATACCATATTCAATTCTGTCCAGTCTTGTTGCAGAATTCTTGTTAATATAGTTTATAATTTCATTCAATTCTTTCATAGTAGTTATTTTTTGTTCTAAATACGCATTAGCTTTCTTATTTAATTTTTCACCTATATAAATTTATTCTATGTTTTCTTCTCTTTTAACAAATAATTCAAATACATATTCTTTAATTATTTCATATATTTCTTCTTGCTGTCTTATTTGCTTACCTTTCTTATTTTATAATTCTCTTATTATTTTCCTTCTTTTATTATTTAACTAAAATATGGTGCAACCTCTTCTTTCTTTCCTTGTAAACAATTTTTTGCTTATATAACAAGTTATTAATTTTAATTTATTTTATATACTTTCCTTTCTTTTTCATAAAATGAATTTTTCTTCTCTAATAAGTCTCTGAATGTTTCTTGACTTAATATTTTATATCTCTCTCTTTTTCTTTTCTTCCTTCCTTATACATTCTAAAAAACACTTTTTATATTTCTCTTTAAAATTAAGCCAGCAAACAGTCCAGTTCTCATAAAACTCTTTCATATTCACATGTTATTTTTTTCTTTTCTGAATCTAAATTTCTTTTCATTAATTCTTTTTATTCCTTTTCATATTATTATATGTTCTTCATTTTCCTGTAATTTAACCCATATAGCCACATGATCTGAAAATCCAGCATACTTAATTCCCTTTTGTAACTTTTAAACTATCGGATATTAAAAAATAATCAATTTCTGTCCTAATGTCATTCCTTTTGTAGGCCCAGTGGTTATTCTCCCATACACTTAACTTTACACTTCTCATAATTTCTTTAACCATTTTAACATCAAAATTGCTCTTATTTTTTCTTAAATTACAATTAAGATCACCCACCACTATAATGTCCCTATTTACACAAACATATTCAAGAATATTTTTAAACATCACTTTTCTCTCTCTTTTTTTGTTACATATGCATATAAAGCTATAATTCTAAATACATATTTTTTCCATCTCAAGTCTATTACCGTACTTCATCCTAGTTACATTTTGGTTACATCTGATATTTTAATGCTTTCGTGACATAATATACATATGCCTGAACATGCTTTTTTCCCCATGTTCCAAACTACCACGCCATTCCAAAGTTTTTCAGTTTGTGTTCTTTCTTCCTCTGTTAATTATCTGATATCTTCTAAAACAATAATATGTGCATCTACTGCAGTATACTATTGTAACATACTTATTCGCCTCTTAAGATTTTTCATACTGTTCCCATTTAAAGCTAATATTTTCAGCTTTTAAGAGCAGTTAGTATAACAACATGTTTATCCCCTTCCTTTCTTATTTTCTGTAAGCATTATATTTTTGAATTTTCTTTTCCTTTCTTCAACTCCTTTAACTATCAAATTCTTTTTATTTCTTCCTGTACGCCAGTCAGCTTCTTTCTCACTTGTATCCTCTGTTTCTTTTTCTTTGTTACTTTCTTTAACTTCATGTACAACCTCTTAAAGGTAGTTATGTAGCAGTTAAGTAACCTTAAACTAAATTCAAACACAATAGTATATCAAAGATGTGTTGTGTAATTCAGGGAGCTGGAGTGTGAGCAGGATGGGTAGGAAGAGACAAAGGTGCACTCTAGATTATAGAGGAAAAGGAGTGCAGTAAAACTAAGAAGGTAACAGATATATGGGGGGGTGATGCCTGCCGCTAATCTGTGATGCAGCGTTTGACCACACTAAAGTCAGTCAGCTGTCCTTAAGGGAGTACACTGTGTAAAGTACATTAAGCCAAGAAAGTTAACATATATTCACTACTTTCAGACTATGGTTCTCTCAAAATTCTTTGCTGGGTCCACAGTATTTTTTGGGCGATTCTTCTTAACTGATGTAGGTATTTGATGGGGGGGGGACCCTTAAATAATGGTTACGAATGGTATTCACTACTTTCAGGCTATGGTTCTCTCAAACCTATTTGTTGAGTCAACAGTATTTTCTGGGCAATTCTTCTTAACTGATGTAGGTATTTGATGGGAGAGGGGAACCCTTAAATAATGGTTATGAATGGTATTCACTGCTTTCAGGCTATGGTTCTCTCAAACTTCTTTGCTGGGTCCACAGTATTTTCTGGGAGATTCTTCTTAACTGATGTAGGTATTTGATGGGAGGGGGGAACCCTTAAAAATAATGGTTATGAATGGTCACTAACACTCTAGCAAGCACAGTAGCGGCAGCATCTAAGGGGAGGCTAGGACAGTTTGAAAATGGCGCCACGCCAACAGGGTTCCCTAAGTAAACTAGTATATATATATATATATATATATATATATATATATATATATATATATATATATATATACACACACACACACATACACACACATATATATATATATATATATATATATATATATATATATATATCAGGAATTTAGTTGGTTTGATTACAGTAATATATACATAAAAGCAGGAATTTAGTTGGTTGTCTCTTCTCCTTTTTCTTCTTTTATTTTTTCCATGATGTTGCTCCATGAAATTTCTGCTTTACCATTTCTTCCATATAATCAGCCCACACCCCCCCCCCCACCGATTGGAGGGTTGTAATTATGCATTTTTCAGAGGTAGCTATCTCTTCTTCAAACAAGCTCCTCTGAAAGCTTTCCTCTGAATCAATCTCCATTTCCTTCACAATTTCCTTTTTCTCAAATATCACTGTTTTTTTCTGGACCCACATAATTAGGAAAAAACTTATGGTAGTGATTCTACCATTTCAAGTACATTTTCAGTAACTTTCATTCCAGTTTCAACACAAGTTAAATCATCCATGTTTTCTCCCTGTTTCTCCAGGCCACCTCCATGCCTGAAACAGGAACAGGACGTCTGCTGTGTCACACACAAATGCTTCCCCCTTCTACCAAGAGTAGGGGAAGTTCTTAGCTGCCATGGCCAAATTTCCCATAGTAGTATAAATACTACAGATGACTTGCCTAGTGGGACTAACCCAGTGATCAAAGGATAAATAAAATAAAAATTAATAAAGCAGAAAGCACTTGCCATTGCATGCCCATTAGTGAATGAAGATGTCACTGCCAACCTCTGTGCATTCATGCATTCAAAATATTTTTTGTAAATCTTCAGTTGTCTTTCTCTACCTACATTGTAAATATTTATCTACTCAAAATATTTGTTGTATTATCTGCATTTTACTGTTCTTTTCTATCTGTATTATAAATTGTTTTCTTTTCCAATTGGTGTGATATTTCTGAATAATGTACTAATTGGTTGTTCTGATGGGTTGAAGTCATGGCTGAAAATGTTCTGGTGACTAGTCCATACCTGGTTATCAAATGGCAATAAGATAAATAGATACAATAAAACTATGGGCAATTACAGCATGCAGTGCTAAATGAAAAGTAATATAACAGACAGTTATGCTTCTTCTTTGTGCATGCTCCCCTCTACCAAACCTCATGACAATAACATTTGGTTACCTGAATGTTGTAAGTAAAAGCCATAGTATTTTAGCATTATTTATGACTCTTTAAACACAGTAAACACATTTATTCAGTGTTTTGAAATGCCTTTAAACTGATGTGGTTATAAACTTTCTATGGTCATATTTTTCTTTGACTTATGTTTCTTAAGAAGCAGTGATCTTTTTTAAAGGAGAGGTAATTATGGGAAAATAATAACGTGGAAGGAGCACATAATTGTTTATCCATGTTTATATATCTTAAAGGCAGCAGGATGTTCACAAACTTGGCAAACAAGAAAAAAACTAGTGTACCTTAAACTAAAGGTGCCAAACAGTAAATAAATTGAGATGCTTTTGAGTATTTTATATCTGAATAAAAAATGCAGCCTTATTAAAATATGTGTTGTCTCATAAAAATAGGGAAACTTGAATGTGTGGCAAATTTTATTACCAAATGTAAGGATCACCAAAATCCTATAATTGTAATTAAGGCTGTAAACACAGGGTTCTACTATGAAATGCTGGCTTCCTGAAAGCCGACACTTCAGAAGAATGAAAAAAAACATGCATGAAAACCAAGACAGGAGACACACACACACACGCACGCACGCACGCGCACACACACACACACACACACACACACACACACACACACACACACACACACACACACACACACACCACCACAGACTTTATATACCAACTCCAAGGTCGCACCAAATCAAAGACGGGAGAAATCTTCCTAAAAAGTGAATCATTGACAGTGTACAGAAGTCGCACTGGTAATGATTTCCTTATGCTCAAGGAATTTCTCATCAGGATTATGTAGGGAAGCTGTAAACAGGGTTACTGTCTTTTCTGAAGACATCTTATCTGCGTCTTATAAAATTGAATTGCGTCCAGATATTTGATACTGCAGATGGGTTTATCTCTTGCCAAGGGACAAGGAGAAAAACTTTCTGAATGAATAAACATTCCCATTAAATGGTATTTACCTAGCATCAAATAAACTGTTCTCCCAACAAAAAACAAAATCGAGGTAAAGAAAAATAAAAAAATGAAATAAAACACAATAGGAAATAGTTTGTTAATTTTCCAAATCTTTATGGAGGAGTTAAAAAGTGTTGTAATTTGTGAGATGAGAGCAGAAAAAGGGCAAAAGCCACCACGGCTTTGATTTAGAATCAAAACCTGCAATGTTGAAGTTGTAAGAGCAGAAAGAATGTGAGGCATTCTTTTAGAAATGGTTAAAGAAAAGCCACCTGTTGCCTTTTCACTGTGCATTAAATATCTCAGTGGATACAAAATTCTAGCAAGTAGAAGGTGTTTAGTACATTGAAAAGCATTTATCTTAAAACACATGTATGATTTAAGCATATTGTGAGTCAAAATTATAGAGGGGGTTCTAGACTTGTATTATATTCTGTCTTATTTTGAAGTTTTCTGTGATAATTTCATGGAAATTGGTAGGCAAACCCATTTATTTAATGTTTCAGACTGATGGATAACTAACCGGTGCATTATGTGACTTGATGGCTGACTGTAACACTACAAACTATGAGAAGAACATTCCAGCATTGAGCCGTGGGAATGTTTTTTAGATGTAGTAGACTTGAAAACACCAAAAATTACTACTAATTTGAGTGGCAGGCTTATGAGCTCATGAGGCCACCCTATGCCCTAAAATAATAGGGAAGCTTCTAGGGGCAGTAACAGAAATTGGAGGGTTAACTAATTAATACTCTGAAATAGTACGATTGGATTGGCATCTCCCACAGAAAGGAAATAAGTGTGTAACAATCTCAACAAGTATTGCAGTTTGTTTTAGATCACTTTCTGTACTATTACTTCTGGTTAAGGGCCATTTGTCTTAAAGAAAACACGAGAGACTGATATATTTAGAAAGGAAGGAGTGGGTGGCTGTGGGGCTATATTAAGGTCAAGAAAAGTAAAGCTCTAAAAATGAACAAGGACTTACCTTGTTTACTTATGGGGGCCTTATCCATCTTGGGGCATGATGAATAGGGCCTGTTAGGTAGTTTTGAAATGGTATGTCACACTACAAAGGCATTTAAATAACTTATATCTAACACAAATCATAGTAAGTTGGTGAAAAAAAAAAACAATGGTAATATTTCCAAAGGCAATCCAAGAAGTCAATCACAGCATTGTCATTGAACATAAGTGCACAGAAAAAGCCCTAAAGTTATATCTAGCTCTTGCCATATTATGGGGTCAAACAGTATACTAAGGGGAGAAATCATATCAATGTTATCAAACCCTTTTGGGCTATAACTGTATATAACAACAGATAATAACCATTTTTAACTAGGTAGGCCCACTGGACGCACAAGTACCTTTTCAGGGGCAACACAAGATTGATGTTTGGTTAAGTGATTTGCTCAGGGTCACACAATAGGCAAATGGGGGCTGAGAGAATCATACTCTGTAGCGCCATACCAGTGTCTTAACCCTCTGTACAAACTGCCAGACTGTGTGTGTGTGTGTGTGTGTGTGTGTGTGTGTGTGTGTGTGTGTGTGTGTGTGTGTGAGTATGGGTGTAGGTGTTTGCATACTGTGACAGACTTGTATTCTTTGTTATGTTCCCACTGAGATTTGGGATATGCTCTGGCTCCTAATCTACCTCAGTCATGAAAGCAAGACCTATTTTAGCCCAAACACGAATGCCCTTGACTTTGTCAATGGCAATGCACTGGATCAGCTGGTCGACACCCCTATGAGTGGTGAAAATATCCTGGACCTGGTCCTAACCAGTATAAGTAGCCTCTGTAGCACCCCTACAGTGTCTTGCTCCTTGGTAAGATCCAACCATAAAGCGATCACTTTTGAAATCCCATCTCCCCTGACCCCCCCTCCCCTTGTCAGGGTCAAACAAAAAAACTTTTCCAAAGCTGACTACAATTTCCTCAGAGCAGGTATAAGCAGCTTCACAGCTACCATCTTTTCAGTTGGAACTAGCACTAAGGTCCAAGCCTATACAAAAAAACTATATGAGCACCTACATAGCTGAATGGACTCAGCAGTACCTGACAGGACCAAATCATCTTCCTCAAGGAAGAGTAAACCTGTCTGGTGGACAGCAGCAATAAACAAACTCTATAATAAAAGGAAAAATTTGCTGTCCAGAACCTAGAAGGTGCAGGTGCCAAACTGGAAGCAATCTCTTCTTTGTCTGAACAAGCAAATAAGGTCACTGGTGAAATCCTGTAAGGCTAACTTTGAGTCCAAACTGGCCACATCCACTAAGGACGATCACAAGGCCTTCTTCACATATGTCCACAATCTCAAAAGTAACACCTAAATCTGCTCTGAACTGGTGGTCAATAACACCACATACACAAACACCATAGATATAGCCAACCTGCTGGCAGGAAAATTCAGTGAAAACTTCACCCCCTGTCCCCCCATCAGTAAACGAGGACATCCCCAGCACCTGCCTCCCTCCCCTCATCACCAGGCAGGGAGCAGGTCTTTAATGCCCTCTCAAAGGCAAAAAATATAGTCTCCATGGGACCTGATAACATCCCTGGCTGTATGCTACATGAACTCAGACATGAGCTGTCAGCTCCATTAGGCATCCTATTTAACCAAAGCCTGAGCACCAGCTTCATCCCAGCTGAATGGAGGACAGCCACTGTCATCCCTCTACACAAAGATGGAGCATCCACTGACCCAGGCAATTATAGGCCTATCAGCCTAACTAGCCTGATCTGCAAGGCCATGGAAACATCATCATGGACCTTATAAACAAGGATGTTGGCAACCTCCAAACACTTGATTCCTCACAGTTTGGTTTTGTCAAAGGGAGGTCATGCCTGTTAAACTTAGTCGACTTCTTTGAAACAGTCACCAAAGCCATGGACAAGGGAAAGACAGTGCACATCATCTACCTTCAACTAGATAAAATTTTCGACATTATTCCCCACTCAGGCATAATAGATAAACTCCTCCATTCCTCAAGAAATAGTGATCAAGCCTTCTGAAAAGGTGGTGCCATCGTGATATTGGATGCTGAATGGTACTATAATTCAATGATGCATATGTTACAAGATGAAAGGACATATCAGAAAATAAGTAAACTGGAACTAGATAAGATCCTGTCCAGAGTAAAAGCAGACTTATATGATTTGGTAATGCAAGGACGTATTAACCAGGAATTATATGAATTTTTAGATACACCACACCCTACAATACCGTCTGTTAGTGGATTGCCTAAAATTCACAAAGATATTTTGAATCCCCCCCTACGACCGATTGTCTCTGGTTGAGGGTGGATCACCGAGACCTTATCCTTATATGTAGAGAGATATCTGAAGACTTACCTAATACCAACAGTTCTTAGAGATACTAGCATGATGCTAAGCCAATTAAGTTCAGCCAAAAATAAGTTTGAAAAACACCCCAGTATTCTAATCGTAACTCTAGACATTTGCAATTTATTTACTTCCATCCCAAATGAACATGGCATAGAGTCCATAAGGAATTTCTTTAGAAGAGAAACATCAAATTTGGACATAGACCTTGTTTGTCTGTTACTTGAGATGTTATTAGAAACTAACATTTTCTGTTATGGAAAGAATTATTACTGGTAACTGTGCGGAGTAGCCATGGGATCAACGTGTGCTAACAGCTACTATAATCTTGTGCTAGCAGAGTGGGAAAAGGAAAAAGTCCTTAATGATACCAATCCATGGTTCGAGAAAGTAATCCACTATGCACCTTTTGTGGATGATATTTTCCTTGTTTGGAATGGACAGAAAGAAGAACTACAATCCTTTGTAGTATACCTGAATGAAACTACCACTTTTCTTAAGTTTACTGTTCAATTTTCGGATACCAGCA